>NW_024359832.1:15015676-15241273 GCF_014805655.1 Passer montanus | reverse complement strand
GGGCTCTGAGCTTCTGGGTGCTGCACAGCAGCTGAACGCACCGTTTTTTGGCAATCTGAAAAGAGGGCTGCACCAGCAGAGGAGGTGATGTTGAGGGCTCTGAGCTTCTGGGTGCTGCACAGCGGCTGAACACACCATTTATTGGCAATCTGAAAAGACTCAGATGAATACAAAGCCTTTGTGTCTCTTTATCAGTTCTGTGCCTCAGACTTTGTGCTAATATAAAAATGTAAATCCCCAGCAATTAACAGCTGTTTCTACATTAGCAGAGCTCCCAAGGTTCTGCTATCTCCATTTGTCTTTAAACATTTTATTAGAAATTTGACACCAGTGATGTTCTAATTAAAGTCCATTTCCTAGAATGAAGTACTTCTATATACAGCACTGTGGATTTATACTTTCAAGACTGCCTCCAATTTCAAGCTTGCTTACAGCAAGTGTTACAAATAGTGTTATTTTCATAGAGACAATCATCACTGACATGGTGCTGAGGCTGCATTTCTGAAGATTGTTGATTGTTGATTTCTCTTAAGATCTGGTAATTCTCACTAGACCTCATTTAGATACCAATGCTGTGTGTCCAAATTTCTGACTTTGCACAGAGAAGTTATGGTCATATATGTGGAGAGACACTGAAACCCATGCTGGGGATGAAAAGATAATTTGCCATAAAATGAAACTAGAAAGCAGTTTGTATCTTGGATATCAACAGGACAAAAACCCTCTTTATTTAAGTGAGTTATGCATTGTTCTATGGAAGGAGCAACACAATGATTTGAATGAAGTAAAAAGGAACATCTTGCTTTTGAAAATGTCTTGGGAGATAAAGAAAATAATTTTTTGTTCTAACTTTCTGTAATCTGAATGAAATTAGAAAAGAATGAGAGGCATTCTTGACTGGATTTATAATTAAAACAATTCAGGAGCGGAGTTGTTATTTATATAACTGTGGAATGCAAACTTTTTATCAGAAAGGCATTGTCTATACATTTCAGTGAATTTGAAGGTTTGTTCTGTGTGGGAAAGGACATTTTCCTGAGCTTGTTAAATGTAAATAATTTCAGATGGTAAAAAAATATTCAATTTTATAAACCATTTAAATAATAGCGACAGCCCTTGAGATCTATAGCTCACGGCTCCTAATCCAGAAGCAAAGATATTCAGTTATTCAGTAAACAAATTGGAAAGATATTATAATAAAGGTTTATATCTCTTATTAGATTCAGCTATAATTCATCTCAAAGCTCCTCTATAATGAGGCTTCTGTGTGTTTTTTGAGGTAAGATGTTTTACAGCAAAGAGTCTCAATAGTCCACCAGGCACTTATACATGCTGCAGTGAGCTCTAAACAGATGCCAGATACTGCAAAATACCACTGTGGTGTAATGCCTCATATTGGTTTTGGCTCAAAAACCATTTTGGTTTTTTGGTTGTATTTTCATCACTATAAATGTCTGAGATACTGACAAAAACATTATGTTTATGGTGTTGAGGATTTTGCACTGCTCCATATTTTGGTAACAATTATGTTTCCCCAGAACTTTAACAGCCAAACCGTGAAGCCAGGCTAGGAATTCAGCATACAGAAAAATAAACACTCTGCTGTATGTTTTACTTCCCCTCTGTTATGGCCAAATTAAGCCTCTTGTTTCAAGTCTGATAGATATAGAGCTGCATGGATTCAAGTTCATTCTAGGTGTTCCTGTGCAGTGAGTTGAGGTCTCTGCATGTGTGACATCTCTGATGTGTGGTGTAGTCTTCCCCATGCAAAAACACTGCCAAGTGCCAGGTCCTTACAGTAGGAGTTCATTTACAAATAGTGCAAAACAATACAAGGGGGTCTTGGATAATTCTTCTGGCTCAGTGCTTTGGTATTGTAATCAATTCAATTATGGGAGTTTCCTTGAACCCAGGTTCACCCACAGTAGTGGGTTACCTACTTCTGGACTTTTTCCTGAGTGAAGAGTTGTTTTTCTTTTCAGTTTGCTGGGATTTTGATAACTGTGTTAATACTACAAGGCATTCAGTCTTCCTTTGCACACAAGCATAAGTTCAGAGCACTGCCTTGAGCAATGGAGTTCTTCTAAGTTTGTTGGTGTAAATATCCTAACTCGTGTTAATTACAATATTCTACCATATTCTGTTTCACTTTAGATACAAATATGAAGGAAGCATTTGTCGCAGTTAAAAGTGTGAAGGGTTTGCCTCATTTTTTTAATTCCCTGTTAAAATCTGAATGCTGAATAACAAGATACTGTTGGACAAGGTCTTATTTAAATTAGTCTACCCCCAGCAGATGGACTATGTGACTGCTTGAACCACTTTTTTTTTTTTTTTTTGGTGTACTATCTAATTTGAGGGATTCTTTTTGTTTATAACCTCATGGGATCCTTATAGTCTTCTTTTAACAGAAAAATGAAGTTTTGAGCTTCTAAAAGGAAGATCCTCTGGGATGTAAAACACATCTTGTGTGAATTTTGCATAACTTATATGACTTGGAAAAAAGTGCTAAAATTTTCTGTAGATAAATCTTAAGCAGATAAAAAATTGCTGTATTATTTCTTGTTGAGCATTTGTTCTTTACTCACATCCATTTTCTTCATGCGTAACTGAGCTTCTGCAAATATATTTTCTTTCAGGTTAGCCATTATTACTTAGCACATTGATTTTTTCGAAGATGAATGTTGGTTTCACTATACAGATTTCTGTGCTTGGCATTTTGTCTAATATCTTCTGTAACACTGAATGATGAATGGCATTTCATTTTATAAGCATTCTATTTTCCATTTTTTTATTTGTTTATCCAAAGGAGTTCAAATATTGGATATCTGAAATGCTGCTATGAGTGAAGAACCTCTAAATATGCTGATTGTGTACTCTACCACCATGATATGAATGAGGTATTCTCCCTCAGAAATATCAAAAGTGTAATTTGATTTTTTTTTTTCAGAACTTTAAAACAAGGAATAAGATATTGGCTCAACTGCATTCATCATGAGCTTTGGTGTTATCTAAAATGAGTCAGTGATTTTAATCCAAAGGAGGAAAAGGGGGGTGAGAGGATGGGATGGAACAGAGATATTTGCTGTAAGTCCCTGCTGTCGCCCAGGGCCATGGCCCCTCATGGCAGAACAGCAGACTGAGAGACAATATAATCCACAGTGCCTCGTGTTCCAGTGGCTGATTAAATATTTGATGTGCTAGGAGTGAAAATAAGCTTCCTTCTTTTCCCAGGGAGTGAGCATGCTGAAGAGCATCAGTTTGTTTATCATTACATTACAGTGCCTTGGAGCTGATGAGCTGCTTTGAGATGCAGCAGTGGAAGATACCAGCCTTTCACTTGGATTACAATTATTTTCCCAATTTTTATCAAATTCTACATGAGTTTTGTCACCTTTAATCCTACTCTGAAATGTGAAATCACAAAAATAATGAAATAGTAGTTTAAAATTCTCCACTTTAAATTTTTTTAGGAGGGCAGGGTTTGATTTCGTACAAAATTTAAGTGTTTGTGGTCAGAGTCCTGGACAATATGGTAAGAAGGCAAAGAACAATTATTTGGTGGGTGATAAATGGTTTCTGTTTGTAACTGTTGTCTATATTTTATGCTGTGCAAAGTCCAAAGATAGTCCTGAATGTCTCCTGTTATTAGAAAATTTTGGCTGTCTTGTTAATCAGGAAGCCTAAATATGCTAAGAATTCATTCTTACACAAGTGATTTTATTTTAAATTGTTATCTGAATGCAGCAAATATAAGGCTGTCCCCACTGGCCTAGACTATTTTAATTTAGAAAGTTACTTCTCATTGTAATGACTGTGGATACAATCAGACAATGCAGAAAACTCCATTTCTTACCTGCATGTTAATTCCTAGACTCTTCTCTTCACAGTTATTTCTTTATTGTATTGAAAACTAAAACTAAAACTGCATGAATGACTGTGTCAACTCACTTCCTTGTCAACCCACAACAGACTGGTGGTTTTCTGGGGGGGTTAGTTTTCTGGGGTTTTTTTGTTTGGTTTGGGTTTGTTTTGTTTTGTTTTAGTGGAAGGGGGTTTTAAAATTTATTTTACATTCATATAGTTCTCTAAGAAATGTAATTCACCAGCCTTGACGGGGTTAGTTTTCTGGGGTTTTTTTGTTTGGTTTGGGTTTGTTTTGTTTTAGTGGAAGGGGGTTTTTAAATTTATTTTACATTCATATAGTTCTGTAAGAAATGTAATTCACCAGTCTTGATGACTTTGAACTTTTGAGCCTTATTCATTTAGAAGTTTTGTCTGAATATAGTTTGCAGATGTTGTTGAAAAAGTTTAGGTGAACCACACTGCAACTAATACCTGGAAGTGTCCAGTGTGCAACATATACAAAAGACTTAAGGTCTGTTATAAGGCACCAAAAATAGCAGCTTTTCTTCAAAACTGCTGTTGTTACTGCTGAAAATCCACAAGTTGCAAAAAAAAAAACCAAAAAAACCCCACCAAAAAAGTATATATATAGATATATATATACAGACATAGGAGAACAATTCATCCCAAATTTCTGTGCTAAAGACTCACAGATTAAGAACAAGGAGGTCAGACCAGAAACAATGTTATCTTTAGATATTTTGACCAAAAATAAAATTTCTTGGATTTAACACAATGCCCTAGCACTAACCTTTCCACTCAAGCTGCTTGAAGGTTCCCTGTAACAGGATAAAAGCCCTGGCATGATGGTGACCAGTTCTCCTGTGCCATGCGAAAGCCTTCCCAAGGGAAGAGAAGTCTGTCACCAAGATATGGCCAGCTGGTCATGTTTGGCCCAGGGGAGAAAGGTAATCGTGTGGCTCTTTGGTGGAGAAGGACAGAAAATGACTACATGAAATCCCATCTCAGCGTGTCAGACATCAAGATGTGATATTTCTAAATTTGTAGAGGGCAGAATAAAAGTCCTGAGTCCTAGACCTGGGATAGTCATTTGACTGGAAGATTTACATTAAAATTTACACTTAAATCAACATTATACCTTGAAAAAATGTAACTTTTTCATACTACTACATAGTGATTTTTTTATTTTCATTGTAAAATTTTGGACTATTTTAATAAACATTTTTCACTCCCATCCACACAACTTACTAGAAAATATATTTGGCTGGCCATTAAGCAGTGTTAGTAAAAATATGTTGGTAAAAAAATACTCATAATAGCCCATAAACACACCTATTAAAAATAACATTGACAGGTCATAAAGAGCTGTTTAGAAATAATATGTAATTAAAGGTTGGACATCTTCATATTTTCCCATCCTTTTCTCTTTCTATGCAAGTTTTTTTAGTAAATGATAAATGTAGAGGCACTAACAGCCCACACAGCCAGTAATGTGGTTGTGTGCCTGCCCAGCCCCTCTTGCAAACACGTTCTACTCATGTCAGCAGCCTGCACACCAGGCTGATGGCAGGGACTTACCTCCCTTCACCTACCACAGATAAGGGTATTTGGTTCTTGTTTACATGTAAGTTTATGGAGGTAATTTCTGCAAATTATTATATTTTTTATGCTTTCAACTCTTCAGCCTAAATGGATTCTGATTTCTGTACTCATGTCAGCAGCCTGCACACCAGGCTGATGGCAGGGACTTACCTCCCTTCACCTACCACAGATAAGGGTATTTGGTTCTTGTTTACATGTAAGTTTATGGAGGTAATTTCTGCAAATTATTACATTTTTTTATGCTTTAGACCCTTCAGCTTAAATGTATTCAGATTTCTTTCTAGAAGAAAGTAAATTAGAAGAAATCAGAAAGAACATTCTGTTTTCCTGACATACTGAAAATATTACTGGAAAAACACATTATACATGCATTACAACTCAGAATCAATTTGATATTTATTAGAACTACTCCAAACTAACCCCAGGAGTCACAGAAAAGAGTTCTGCTGGAAAGAGAAGATTTTTTTACACAGACAATGTGTAAATGGCAGTAACAATGGCAGCAAAAGCACTGCTTAAACATGGCAAATGAGGAGTAATCACTGCCTAAGAGTGATTGTGCAGGTATGGTTGCACCAGGCCAGCCTTTACAGCCACAATCTCAGTATGGCTGTGATTGTACAGTCAAGTTCATAACTGGAACTAAAGTAGTAGTGGGAGAAAATGGGGTTTTTTTGGTCAGTTGATCCTCTCAACTACTCTCTTTACAGCCACAATCTCAGTATGGCTGTGATTGTACAGTCAAGTTCATAATTGGAACTGAAGTAGTAGTGGGAGAAAATGTATTTTTTTGGTCAGTTGTGATCCTCTCAACTACTCTTTCCATGAATACTGAAGTGTTCAACATAGAGCAGTGTTCAACACACTCAGAACAGTAAAATTTTACAGCCCAATATGTAAAACATTTTTGAATAGTTAATTAGAAAGAACTGTTTCTAATTTACAGTTCTAATTCAACCTTTTTTACACAGGTTGCCCATTAAGGAAAGAGAAACACAAAGTTCTACTTACTGTAACTGGTGCGGTGTAACAATAAATTCCACAGTGCAAATCTTTACCTTTCTGTCTTTCTTTGGTCTTCAGACTGAGGGTTATTCAAAAGTGGCTTGGAGCCTGCATCTCAGACTGGGATGAACTACCCAAAAGCCAGAAAATCTCCTAATTGTGACTAGTTAATTTGTTCCATGCTACTGCTGCCATCAGTTCCCCATTTCTCTTCTGCTTCAGTTTTCTACGATGAACAGAAGTGGATAAAGTCAAAACCTACTTATCTGTATGTGGTGACTACAGTGGGAATTTCATTGACTTCATGCCTTGTATTTAATCTCTCCACTCATGAGTTATAGCTTGATGCTCACATACTCCTGGATGACACCCTTACACTCCTTTTTGTTCACATTATTACCACAGCGGAATAAAGGCCTGCAGTATTTAATTTCTTGTTACTGTTGTTTATTTTTATTACAATGAGCAGAGAAGCCCTGATTGCATAAAGGCACTTGTAAGACCATACGTGAAAGATAGTCTCTGTATCAAAGGACTTGTGCCATAAACCAGGAGAGAAACAGTAAGTAAAAAGGAAGTAAAAGTGACATACCCAAGGTCAAAAATGTTCCTGTAGACCTCACTGTTTCTCTTCTTGGGTCTTATCTAAGGCAACTATATAATACCTGTAATATTGTTTGCACCAGATTAAGTTGCTACAAGACAATTACTTTGAAAACAGGAGATGTTTCTACCCACACAGTAATCTTTCAGAGAGACTAATGAGGATGTGTATGAAACATCTTCTGCTTGCCTTCCATTAGATGAAACACTTCTGAAAATGGGAAATCCCTCTTAGTCAAAGGGATTATAATAAAAGGATCATCTGTGAACTAGAAGCCAAAAGCTAGTGTAGACAAGTCCAATGCCATTTTAAGCATCAGACACTGAAAAGACACTGAAAAACCTGTTATATCAAACAAAGATCCCAGTGCTAAAGGAACCTGTCTGTAATGAAAGATGGACTTGATACAAGTTGAGTTGCATTGCAAATGGAATAAGTTATAGTCTTCTTATTGGAAACAACTTTACTGCACCTTCATGCAGAATTTCCCAAAAGCTCACTGAAACAAACTGTGGACTATAGTGTCAGAGAGTGTTCAATATTACCTGCTGAAGACTCAGGAAAAAGAAAGCTTGACTGCTGATAAGAGTGCAGCCAAACATCTGTCCCTGTCCCCAGAGCCAGGGGCTAACGTGGTTTGGGTGGTGCCCGTGGCCAGTGATGTGCAAAGAAGGGATGAGACCAGAACTGTGGGCAGCCCTGATGAGCAGGCACCCCTCTGCAGAGGCACTGAACACACTCTGCCTTTGGCATGGGCTTGGCTCAGCTGTCCAGAATCTGTCACAGCATCTGATAGCATCATTTCTTCTCCTCATAAAATACATTACTGTTCCATTGATGTTCTTCTAAATACTTCCTCCTTATTTTCTCCTGGGAGAAACGTAGGAATGTTGTTGCTGAAATAGCCTGTGAAACTAAACTATATTAATGAGACTCTTATTAGCTAACTAATTTTCACAGTATTCTGACATGCTTTGGAAAAAGTCTGGAACTCTAATTTAGCAATATTTGTTGGGGCTTTTTGTTTTGTTTTTGTGGGGTTTTTTTTCTTTTTTTTTCGTGGTAAATATCCAAACACCCTATTTTATTTTATGAAATGCACTAATTTTGAATATTTCTTATAAACTTTCTCTAAAAATAATGTTATCACTAAAATTATGTCTTTCAGCAGCTATCTGAGTCATTCTCTAGTTTGTTCAACAATTATTACTAAAATGGCTGTGATCTTAGGAACCCTTATTCGTGTCTGACATTCTTTCCCTGTGACTAATTATTTTTCAGACTGTTTTAATTGCAGGGTGTAGGAGGTATTTTTTTATAACTGCTAAGTATTAGAAAGGGACATGCTCTGCAGATCATTAAATGTGCTACCAGGAATAAGCATTTTTCTGCTACCAATGATATTTGTCAAAATTAGTCAATGTGTTTGTTGAGGGCAAGAGGCCATCTCCAGGAAATGTCTCCCAGTAATTGCAGCCATGGTAAGAGCTGTTAATTATTTAAGGTGATACAGATACCATAGATCTTCTCAGGAGAAATGGATTTCTTGTTTGTTTTATTTACAAACAGGATGCATTAAAAACCCTGAGTTAATTGCATTTGTTTTTTAAACAAACCCAGACTGAAATTGTTTTGGTAGCCTGCAAGCATTGCTAAAGAGAAGGCAAGTAAGAGACATCAAAATATTATGCATATTTCATGGCACTCTATCAGAACATAAAGTGATATAAAATAAAACTCTTAAAAAATTTTAACATCTACACTCAAACTAGGCCAACATCACTGTGTACTTTCAAAGTCATTCATTAATGAGACTTCCTATAAAACCTAGGTCAGAGGTACTGCTTTGCAATGCTGTCAGGTAAAGCTTTTGCTTTCATTCTATCAGATTTTGGCAAAGCAAAGGCTCATGCTCCCCATAAATGCCCTAAGCCCCAGGTGACAAGAGCACGTCAGGAGTGATCAGGGGTCTGAAAACCTATGAGCAAAGATTGAAGGAATTGGGACATGTAGCCTAAAGAAAAGAAGACGGAAGAAGTGACACAGTAGCAAGTTTGCTAGGTATAAAGATATCCCTGGAGAAAGCTACCTCTCTATGTCCAGGGTAGCTAGACAAGAAATAATGGGAACGTGTTACATAAAACAAGGTTCTGTTCAGAAATAAGGAGAAGATTTCTAAAAAAACCCCCAAACCAAACAAAAAACCCCAACCAAACAATCAAACAAAAAACAAACAAAAACCCTATTCAAAGCAATGTGTTAGAATGAAGGCTGTCCAGTGTAATTTGAACTATCACTTCTCAGAGGTAACTTAGACAAGGATTCTTGCCTTGAGGAATGTGGCTTCATCAAGCTCTATTCTAGACCTTTTTCTGCAAGACATTTATGGAGGAAATCCACCTGGGAACCAAAATAGGCTCTCCCAATGAAATTTTAATCAAACCAAGGCTGTTTCTAGTAGAATGTTTCAAATTTTGTCACTTTGAGGGTGTTTTCTTAGGTTTTTTTGTGGGGGAGTGTGGGGTGGGAGGGGGTTGGTTGGTTGGTTGTTTTTTGTTAGTTTGTTTTTTGGGTTTTTTTTTGTTTTTTTTTTTTGTTTTTGTTTTTTTTTGTTTGGTTTTTGTTTGCTTGTTTTTGGATTTGTTATTGGGTTGGGGTTTTTTTGTTTGTTTGTGGGTTTTTTCTTTTGTTTTTTTTTTGGGGGGGGTGGTGTTTTGTTTTGTTAAGAATAATCGTTTGCACCAACTGAAGAGTTTTGTCTTTGCAAGGGTCCAAACACTTGCTTTGATCACCACTAAGGGGTTTGGCATCACAGACCACTGCAGAAGGTCAGCAGTGCCTGGCACGCTGTGGTGCAGTTCACAAGCATCGAGTGCTTAGGAAATCCTGCCTTGGTTTACCCCAGAACTCCTGGCATTATAACATCCTGGGGCATAGAGTTTGGCAACATTGTGGGTTGGAATGGGCAATGGGTGAGCTAAGAGCAAAACTCTGGGTTTAGGGCAGCAGTCCGGGTTTAAAGCAGAGTCTGGGTTTGGGGCAGCAGTCTGGGATTAGGGCAGCAGTCTGGGTTTAGAGCAGCAGCCCTGGTTTGGGGCAGCATTCTGGGTTTGGGGCAGCAGACCAGTTTAGAGCAGCAGCCCGGGTTTGGGGCAGCAGTATGAGTTTAGGGCAGCAGTCCGAGTTTAGGGCAGCAGTCCAGGTATACAGCAGCACTCCGGGTTTAGAGCAGTGCTCCGGGTTTGGGGCAGCAGCCCAGTTTAGAGCAGCACTCCGGGTTTAGAGCAGCAGCCCAGTTTAGAGCAGCAGCCCAGTTTAGAGCAGCAGCCCAGTTTACAGCAAGCACTCCGGGTTTAGAGCAGCAGCCCAGTTTAGAGCAGCACTCTGGGTTTAGAGCAGCAGTCCGGGTTTGGAGCAGCACTCCGGGTTTAGGGCAGCACTCCGGGTTTAGAGAAGCAGTCCGGGTTTAGGGCAGCACTCCGGATTTAGGGCAGCACTCTGGGTTTACAGCAGCAGCCCAGTTTAGAGCAGCAGCCCAGTGTCGAGCAGCGCTCCGGGCCTGCTCCCCGGGCAGCACTCCGGATTTAGGGCAGCACTCTGGGTTTACAGCAGCAGCCCAGTTTAGAGCAGCACTCCGGGTTTAGAGAAGCAGTCCGGGTTTAGGGCAGCACTCCGGATTTAGGGCAGCACTCTGGGTTTACAGCAGCAGCCCAGTTTAGAGCAGCAGCCCAGTGTCGAGCAGCGCTCCGGGCCTGCTCCCCGGGCCGGGCCGCGCTGCAGCGCCCGGGCGCGGGGCTGGGCGGCGCTGGAGGCCGCACTGAGGGGATCCCGCGGGGATCCCGCGGCAGCAGGAGCGGAGAAAGGGAAAAAAGGGAAAAGCGGAGATGGGCCTCGCCTCTCCTGTGCTCTGCACCGCCTCCGATGGAAGGAGCACCTCAGCTTCTTTGGGGGCTGAAAGGATGTTTTATTCAGATTTGCCCCACATTACTAAGCTCGCATATTTTATGTGTTTTTACAGTGTTTTCTATTTACAGCAAGGCTGACTAAATAGATTTTGATGAGAAGATAATTTACCAAAAGCTGGCAATTTGGGAAGACTAACAGTATTCAGGGGAAAAAAAAAAATAGAGAGATGTTAATATGCTTTATTTCAACATTTTCAGAGGACCCTTCCCCTTCCCCTTCCCCTTCCCCTTCCCCTTCCCTTTCCCTTTCCCTTTTACTTCTCTGAGGTTTACTTGATTGGAGAAGGGAGAAATAAATTGAATAATATCTAAACGTGCAAAGTGTGTGCTGCACCAAAAATGGATTGGAATGTTTCAGATAAAATAAAAAAGGATGGTTTTATACCTTTCCTGGTTTCACAAAGCAAATAATATAATTAAGCTAACACATGTGGAATATATAATAAATTGAAACTCACTTTCGCTTGGTTTTGGCTTTATGCAAGGTACATGCTCCTTATTTTCACAGTTATGGTAACTACAATTTCCAATACATTTCTGTGTGGTTTAAGTTCCTCCTTTGGTGTCTACTGAAGGTTTTTTAAGAGACCAATGCAAGCTTTAAGACATATTGAAGAGAAAAATGTTTTGTCAAGGGAATACATTAAAAAGTTCTACAAGGCCTATGAAAAATAAAAGTTAAAATGTATTGCATTTCCTATGGGAAAATGTGGTGTCAGATAATAGGCAGAAGTACTCAAAGGATAAAATTTATTCTTAGATGAATAATTCAAATATTTACAATAAGAATATGAGAATTGTTCTCAAAGTGATTACCTATTTTTTGTATATTGTGTAATTTGAAAACTACTTAAAATTATAAAAAGCTGAAATCTAATTTATTTGATGGTAATAAATTCTGGAATAACAACATTTGTCTGGGTAGTTTGAGGGAATTTAACATTAATTAGGGTTTTAGCTAGGAAAACAACAAGATCAACTATAATTCTGTGCAACAAACACCCTTGTAGATCAGATTCAATTAATTTACAGCCAAAAGAGCATGAAACCACAGTGTGATTTAACAAGCCAAAAGTATGACTGAGTTTCATTCATGAAAGAAATTGACCACACTGCTTCCATCATCAGCATTATTAGATAGCATCAGTTGTTTTCTGAACCATTTATCGATTAATTGCTTCATTTTTTCAGACATAGAACTAGATGGTCACTTTGCTCGTATCTGTATGTCTCATGCTCCACTGAAATTATCCTTCCCGTCCCTCTATGACGTGGAGTATGTGTCAAAGATGGGACAATCTAAATAGCCACAAGAAGAAAATGACTCAGAGAAATTAATATGATGAATGAATACTTACTGATATGAGAATTTATCTTGGCTTGATGTTTCCTGTGACCATGAAATCCAAGAGAGGGAACAGTTAAACTCTGGTCAAACACTAGTTATTGATGGTTACCATGGTTCCAGGTCCAATCAGGGCTATCAAAGTAATTTTGGGTTTAGATTGGAATTTAATTTGCATGACAGCAGCAAGTCCTTGCCTGACATGCAGCAGATGTGTCTTTTAACAAAAAGGTTTTAATCCCTTTGTGACTAATGAATTCTGTATTCAGCTTTGGTCATATTTTTCTTATTGTGTCATGAAATGTGACAGTTCACACAAGAGTCATTGTATTACAGTAAGGTTAATGCAAGTTTTTCCGTATCTATTTTATCATGACTTTCATCAAGGGACAGTGCTCAGGTCAGTAGAAAAGACTTGAAAATTAATCTTGATTACTTAAAAAAAAAATTATAACTAAATAATTCTTTGCTTTTACCTGGGGAAAATCTATGGGATTTTTTTTTTGCTCTGTTCCTTCTAAAAAGGCATGTTAGTTCTATATTATATGTTTGAGAAACCACAGCATGTTCACCTGAGCACTTCAATACCCCTCAGTCCCTGGTTTGGCATACTTTGCCCCTTTTGATATGAGTTTTCACCCAAGTCACTTTGCCATCTCCACCTGATTGGACAACCTCTCCTGAAACAATCACTTAAGCCACTCTTGGCAAAGCCTTCTGTAGAAAAGAATCCAAGCATGGACTTCTGTCCCACTGCCTATTTACAAATTTTATGTAAGGAATGTATGTACTGTGACCAGCAAAGGCCCCATAGAACAAGGACTAAGACATGGTTCTAATTCATGTCTGGCCATCTTACTGCTGCTGGCCACATGTAGTTCTCATTTAAATACTGAATTTCTGTGTCAAACAGACACAGTGAAAGGAGTCAAGAGCTGTGCTCCCCCTCTTTCCTTTTCCACCCAAGTTTTTGTAGGGTTTGTGTGTATGTGTATGTGCCATTTCCACTGCTGTATGTGCACTGCAGATGTGTGAATAATAATCAAGACCTCTACAAATTTAGCTTTCATTACACATGTTGCCGGGAGCACAGACATTGACACATCCCTCCTGAAAAATTTCACATAGAATTGAAATCTTCTTGTCTCAGTCCTGTTACAAAATGTATTTTAGCCCCACACTAAACTTGAAACCTTTAAAAGAAGAGATTTGCTTGGTACAGTTTTAGGTGCTTTCTGTAGCAGGGAGTTATAGTGCTTCTGAGATGCAGTGAGCTGTCTGCAGGACACATACACAGTCCACTCGAAAAGCATAATATTAGGGCAGTAGCATGCCTCATTTCAGAGCTAAATCTAACAAGGTCTGCAGAAATAATGTTAGAAAGTCCTTCACTGGTAGGAAAAGCAATTGCCTCTGAAAGTGTGAACCCCCAGAAATGCTGAGCTAAGGAATTTCAAACCTTGATTGCAATCTCATTATGAACAAGACACGTGATCTTCCCAACCTCTAAAGTAAACCCAGCACCTTGCATTTGGTTGCAAGACTGCCACTTGCATGCCGTCAGGGAGAGAGCTATCAACAGAGGCACAGGAGAGTTCAGCTCTGAGCTGTACCACAGAAAGCTGTAAAGACTCACAGCTTATTTACATTAAAATATTTTTGGAGTAAGATATGCAAACAATGGTAAAATATGAAGAAAGTGAATGGTGAACAGAAGGTGAGCAGTATGTTTGGGAGCTGTGAAAGAACTGAAGGAATGCTAGGCTTGGATTATAAAAGAATTTCTTTGCTATCTTTCCTAGCTTAAGAATAGAAGAAAAGTACAAACCACACACATTCGTGAAAAAATAAACCTTGAAGAGTAAAATAAAAGCAATTAGTCTGAGCAGGAAACGCTAATATCTGGGAAACAGTAAGATGAACTATTCCATAGAGGAAGGAAAGCCTCCTGCAGATGACTTTAAAATTGCTTGTGGAGGCCAGAATGGGAGAGGTGATAGGGAGAGAGAGGATCAGAAAGGGGAAAGGCCTGTCACTTTTCTTCTACAGTTTATTCAGTGTAAAATAAGAATGTTAAATACATGCAAAATGGGCCAGTTTAAAGAGGCAGTCTTTGGCAAGGTTAAATCTTGGAAGATGCTAAGCTTCTTGCAGCTTTTGTTGGCTGCACAGTAGCTGGGCATGATGCAGCCTTTTTTATCTTGCAGCTGGTCTCTGGGGATCAATGAAAAAAAAAAGAAAAATCACACCAAACAATACCATAACAAAGTGGGACAAATGTAAAATGGGGAAAAAAATGAGTGGATACTGTATAACTCTTTCACTACTAGATCCTCTGTCTGCTCCATCCTGTCCTGAACAAATCAAGCTCATAAATTAAACAGAAGGATGCTCAAAACTGGGAGTACTTGAGTTTGACTCACTGCCATAAAAACACAAGTCAAATTTTGTACCAGATTTTGTACTCTGTGTACCAGGGTTTGTGTTAGAACTCCAGTAGGAGAAAAGGAAGAAAACCCTTCACCACATTAATCATCTTAGGAACCTCCTGGTCTTTAAACACTTTCTTGTAAAACATGTGGTTGAACTGAGACATTCATAATTCAGTGAGCAGTTTTAGAGAAATCAGAATGACTATTTTTAGAAATGCTTAGCAACTGGAGCAAGGGAAAATCTTCCCAAAACCAAATGGATTATCTTTTTCAGAAAAACACGGGTGACTTTTCTATACTTAAGAACCTCAAGGGTCCTTAAGCAAAGACACAGAGGGATGCAAAGACATTCTTACAAATATATGCTCTATTAATAAATGATTTTTTGTTGAGGTATTGAGGCCTGCATGAATGAATAGTTTAATTGTGTCACCATTCATGATGCCCAGAGGATAGCAGGGAAGAGAGCCTGTTTCCTCAGAAATGTTAGACATGGTGGAGATCCAAGTGGCCCTCTGCATGCCAGACAGGCCTGTAAGGACATTTCTGCCACATTCAGCTCATGCCAGTAGAGCTGGTTTATGAGAGAGCTGGCTGGGACAGCTCTGACCCCAGCACTCTGGATAAGTGAATGTATAAGAAGCCAACTGCGCTGTTCATTTTTGATTTTCCCAAACACTTCCAAGTAGTCATGACATCCACAATGAAAAATTGCACAACAGATCCGGGCAGCAACATCAGGTATTTAAGATCTGTGTTCTTACTTTGTGTTGGACCAAAGAGTGATACTCTAAAAATGTTTTCACAAAAGCAGGAGTTGAGATGTATGGTGGGAGGGTTCCTTATTTCAGTATGTGCCAGTGTACAAGGTGCAGAGCTGTGTGAGGGAGAACTAATTCATTCCCTATACAGAATGTTTTTGTTCAAGTTAACTGATCACAAGTACCCAAATATAAAACCTAGGGTCCATAGACAACTTATATGGATTGACCCTGGCCAAGGACACACCAGCAAGAATGCATGCAGGCTTTGTCTGGCATTTGAAAAAAGTTTAGACTAAAAAAAAAAAAATAGAATCTCATGAAAGTTTTCAAAGCAAAATTCTTCAAAACAAGAATGTTGCAGTTGTGTTTCACTGGAAGCATTCCTACTCTGGTATAGTCACTGGTGGTCATCTATGTGAAGGACTTAAACCTTTTGTTGTCCAGCAGCAGAGCTAATACAGAGGATGCTGTCCCTGGCTTATTCTTTTCTGCCTTAGTGCTTGGCTGACTGGAAGCTTTCCAGTTTCAGGCTTAGCAAAAACGTGTTAGTCAAATGAATTTCATCCAAAATAACCTAGTCAGCTTTAATAGCCATGAAATTTCTTTAATGCCTCCACAGTGCATTATTGTTTGTAAGAAATGTAACTAAACTTCGGCATATTTTAACTACACTTTTCAATATGTAATTATTTTGGTTTGAAGTATGTGAAATCAATGGCAGTGCTGAAAACAATTCTCATTGACTCAAAGGTAATATGTAGTACCTGATCATTAAAATGTGAGCAGCAACTAAAAGGGTGCCTACAAGATGAAATGGGGAATAAAACATACATTTCATTTTTGAGTTAGCTCATAGTTTTCATTATGATTTTTGTAAAAGTCTTTTCAAATAAGAAATGCATTGCTTGAGTATGATCACTACATATTGGATTTACTTAAAAAAGAAGGAAAAACAGTTTACTTTTTAATGTATGTCACAAAATACATTATCAGGAAAGAGTCCTGGGTTTATTTGCCCTTCATATCCTGCTTTGCTAACTTCTACTTTTCCCTAGCAATGCCTTATAACCAATTGGTTGTTTTGTTTTGTTTTTTTTTACTCCTTTATAAACAGATAAGAAAACATACTTGCATTTTGAACTTTCTGGCAATAAGTTTTGTAAGAAAACTAAGTTTGATTGGCCCATTTCAGGAACACATTATAAATTCAATAATCTGTCTTGGTTTCATGTACAGGCTAGGGGTTATCTCTAAAATGAGTTATTTGTTGCATAAGACAATTTTAGGAAGCTGACTGAAAACACTTTGGAGCTCAATTTATTCATGTTTTCCTTGCATATTTGACTTTGGAAATGAAGGACCCTAGCTAGGAAAGTCACTGAAATTCAGAGGGCTGAAAACAAAAATCTTTGAGTTCTCTGAAACAGTTGTCTGTTTTCTCAACCACAACAGTGTGATGCTATTAAGTTGTGTCTTTGATCTGCAATAAGCATATCTAATTTGAATTCACTTGAAATTACTGCTAGTATCAGCTAAGCCTTTGTGCATCTTCCAGATTGTAGGAATATTATAATATAAAGAATAGGTTCAGCCCAGTCTGGAATATGTGAATCATATAGTTTTTCTCTTAGGCAAATGTCATGTGCTACAAATGACAGCACTTCAGGACTATCACTAAACCAAAAATGAAATCTGTCATTCACTTACCTGTTCTAGGCAAAAAACACCCAAACCAGTTTTAAGGGCCCTATCTCCTGCGGCAGGAAATTTCCATAAAGCAAAATATTGTATCATAAAAGCTTCCTCTGGAGGAAATGACTCAAATGTATTTTTCCTTGAACATTTGCATATAAGTATTACTGCATAATGAATATTACCTTGCCCAATACATGCGGCCTATCAGGATTTCTTCAGGATAGTCATGCATCTTAGTAAATGACATGGAAGAAAAAGAAGCAACTGATAGAAATTTCCATACCTTTCTACTCTTTTATTGTACAGTTTTTAAAATTCTTCCAGAACTGTACCACATTTTTCTGTCAAAATAAATAACTCTTAAATATTAACAGGCAATGTTTATTTTTTTCCTGTCTCTTTTCTCATTCCAGTAAGGAGACTCTTACTGGTAACTTTGCTTCTTGATCTTTTTGTGACGTGCTATAATCATCTCAGTCCTCTGTTTTCAAAGAAACTCACTGCCATCAGTCACTGCATTAATGGCCTGTTTCAAGCTTGCCCTTGAAAACAGCATTGAGTGGTGCTCATTGTTAGAGACACACACTGTAATGTGGGGTCTGATCCAAAGTCTGTGGCTGGCTAACCAAGGTCTTCTCAAGCTTTTAGAAAGATTTTGATTGGGTCCCAGACCTTTGACCTGTGTAAAAGCCAGTGCAGCACCAATGCATAGCTCCTGTTGATGTCACCAGTAGAGCTGCTGCCACACAGTGCAAGAGAGGTGCCTGTGCTGCAGCAGCTCGTGGAGCTCAAGAAGGAGAGGACTGTGTGTGGGTGCGCCCACCAAGTCAAATAACACTGCAGAGTGCTCCTAAAAGTGCTTTCAGTTATTTATAATGCAGCAGCTTTATGTCACAGAGGATCTCCCTGCTTTTTGCCTTCTTTGATGAGCAGAAGATCCCTGTAGTCAGTCACACCATCTGAGAAGGAAGCAGGGGAAGTATCCCCAAGATCCACCAGTATTCCTATTCTGAAATGTACGTTGGAAACAGGAAATCTTTTCTCACATGGCAGAAGAATATTTCAGAGAGATATTACATGTTCAGCATCAAAAGGCATTCCAGACTAGTGTGAATACTCTCCTGAAACATTCCTAGAATATAGTACAAAATTATAAGAAGATTTTTTTTTAGAGACTAATATCGTTCTGGATGGAAGTAGGGGATTCTGATTGTGAAAAGCTTTTTCTCCTCTGATGGAAACAGAAATCTTAATCTTCTCATTTTCTTAAATATCATTTCATAGGAAAGATAAAAGAAGACTTTTTTGTGCAAAAAATGTTTATCCACATACAACGATTTTTCAGTTCATTAGCTGGCTAACAGCATCAAGGAGCTGTTAATAATAATAATACAGGATATCCCATATCCTGTATTATTCAGAATGGGATATACCAGAATTGAGAACTCCCTTTAAAAACACAGACAAAAAAATGGAATCTGGCAAGAAACAATGTCAAAGGAATTGTCTACTGTGGCTTCAGGCTGGGCTGGAGGCTACATAGATGCATTGAAAAATCACTGCTAGCTGACTAACAGCCTGTGGGTTTTCAGAAGGACCCAGGAGGACTCCAGATTTTGGTACCCTAAAGAGAAGCTTAGTGATAGTAAATTTTTAGAGTATCCATGATAGAAAAAGAGAATAGGCTCTTTTCTTTATAAAATTTGTAGTAATTTTGCTCTCTCTTCTGACCTTTTATCATTTTTAAGGCACCTTTAACACAAAGATGTTCAAGTTATTTCTGCAAGATATCTGGGCAGTAGATGGGAGGGTTAGACTAAGTTATAGTACTTAAGTTGTGGTTTGAGCTGATTTAAGATTTCATACTTATGAATAATAGAGTTTTCAATTTATTTAATGAGGGAATCCATGCTCAGACATTTTTTACCCTTATTTCCCCCAAAAGTTCCTTTTAAATTTTTTTAAATTATTTTTCTTTCACTGTGGTAATTCATGCAATCCTCTAGAAACAGTGATAACATTTTCCCTTTTCTAGACCCAATCAAAGCCCTTCCAACATCAGTTGCTGTGTTTGAACACAGATAAGGTTTATAGCTACACTTCCAGAGTTATTCCTCTTCCAAGACTCCATGGACACAGGTTTTTTCTATCCAGCAGGAGCATAGTGACAGGAGAAAAAAATACTGGGGTGATTTATAATGCCATTTCCTGTTGCTGTCAAGAGTCCCTAGGAAAAAAAATTCCAAGCAGCATATTCCACAAATTTTATGGTAGAGGCCACCAGTGACTGGAGCTAGGCAAATTTTCAGTGGATTTGTCCTACTGTGGTGGTGGCAGGATTTTGGGCACAGCTTATTGCTCCTCTTCAGAACGGTGAAAATGTGCCCTCAAAGCAAGATATCTCCTTCACCATACAGTCCCCAATAGACATTTCCTCAGACAAAATCCTCTAATTTACTCAGAGATTTGTTTCAGCATAGAAATATGGTCATCAGCAAGATGAAGACAGTAGAATATCAGTCTCAGTAATAAAGCATGTAAGGTAGTGGAAAGAAATGTGAATGATGTGGTTTTTTTCTAGATATCAGTCTTGGCAAAATGTGTTTTTTAATTTTTATATTTTTTTACACAATAGGAATAGTGAGAAATACAAAATAAAATCTGCTGTCTGATTGGTGCTTTAGAAAGGCAGCAACAGATGAATAAATTCAGTACCAGGGATGTGCAAATTGAGTTCAGACTGGAGACAGGCATTCACTAGTCACCTATTAACTATGGTGCTCCTCTCCCAGTGAGAGCACAGAATGGCACAAATCATAGAAGAATAAAAAAGTCTGTGAGTAAGTGTGCAGTAAAGTCAAGGCCTTTTCCTGATTAAGTGCAGAATCAGAGTGTAATTTGGTACAAACCCAATTTATGACACCTTAATTAGAGATCTGAATCTATTTCTCTCTACTTAGAAGCTGCTCAAAGCTTTTTACCAGACAGACAGGAGCTGCAGCACAGGAAAGCAGACTCAGGCACATCAGGGTGTGGAGCTGGATGAAGAGTTGCCAGTGCACAGTGCCAGGTCTGTGGTACTGTAGTTATCATGGAATCCAACACCAGCCCTCTGCCATCTCCTTGCCCTCATATTGCATTCTAGAAGTCTTGGGGGGATCCTTGACTCTCTTTAGTCCCTCTTTCCTGTCACCTGCTTGCAGGCTCCAGCTGCATCACAGCAGTGCTCTTGCTGTGGCACCCAATAGCTATAACTGCTCATCATCCTCATTATCAGTAAGAATATTTAGGAATATTTGGGAAGGAAAATACCTTTTTTTTTTTTTTAGTTTCATTGAAACAAACAGAATAAATGCTTTTCCAGAACTACTCAAAAAAAAAAAAAAAGAAACAAAAAAAGTAATCAAAGAGATCAAGGGCTTAATAAGACCTGGGTAGAGTGAAGGTGACGGTACATATATTTTTTGTCTTCATTGTTCCTACAAATAGTTAAATCTGCAACAGCCACCCTTCTGCAGCATTATGAATTTAAAAAGAGGAGGAGAATCCCCAGCTGATGTTGTCAGCAAGACAAATCTACCTGTGCAACTGGGGACCTCTGTCATTTTTGCTAAAAAAGAGCTGCAGTATGTGCTTGATATAGATGTGCTTTGTGATACATGGAGCTGTGCTAAAAAGTCCTCCATTGCACATAGGTTTCCAATATTTGTTTGAAATTGGCAGTGTTCCAATTTCAGATGAAATCTCAGGCACTGAGGGTAGACTAAAGCAGATGAAGATTTCCATCAAGCTTCAATAATACATAAGGAAACTACTCTCAAGCTACATAGCAGAGAACCAGCATAGATGCACTGTACTTTACAAGAGCATCTTTGCTTTGTAATACCCACTATAGAAAGATTTAAAACACAATCAATTCCTTCTTCTTGGACTGCAGAACCTCTGCGAGAAGTGCAGGGATCTCTTTTTCATATAGGTGGAGTTGAATTTAAGGAAACAAATAAATAGTGACATTTTCACCAAAGGGAGAGAAAAGCTGTGAAGTGCAGAGGCTTCCTATGTTCAGAACAGAAGGCAATACCTCCTGTTCCTTCAACTTTTAATTCCTAACATGGAAATATGTAGTATAGTTGTTTATACATAACATTACACATATACATTGTACATAAATAATGATTCTATGACATCCCTGAGGAAGCAGGCACTGAAGGAAGAGATCTCTGAGGCAAGTAAGAAGCAATTCAATGAAGCTCCCATTTAATTATCCTCTCTGCTGGAGTTCCTCACAAAACTCAGCCAAAGAAGTTCCTCCACCTTGAATGACTTTCATCTACCAGAAATATCAAAAATTCCAATAGGCATTATTAATTATATGTGTGAGAGAGAAGCAAAATTTAGTGGAGAAAGCCCCTGAACACTGTCATGAATCAGATTGTTGACAACAAAGATGTATAGAAATTTCCAAATAAGAAATAAATGGGTAATATCTAGAAGGATCTTGATTCTTCAGGAAAAAAATGTGACTTTTAGTTTCTAAATATTTTTATTCACTCTTTTTCCTATCCCATCTAGTTTTTATCTGAGCCTTGTTGAATGCAAGACAACTGCAGCTCATGAAAAATGTGAGTTGTTACAAGTTCTATTTATTGGAATAATTTTTGCTTTTAAGTCAGAGACAAAATTAATTTTTTCTCTCAAATGAGACTTATTTAATTAAATAATTACTTACATATAATCCAGCAATTTTGTTGGAAGAGAGAGGTTATTTGTAAGTAGGCTGCTTTGGTTAGAATGGAGATCTTTCACCTGGAGGTAAAAGCTTTTCTCTAGTATCTGCCTGAAAAATACATGTAGAGATGTCTTGCTCCTAAGACTTTTCCAGATACATTTTCAATTGCTAGCAGCAAGCACAAAGGCACTTTTGGGAAGGGCACTGTTATGAACACTGATGTTAAGTAACCTAGATATACATAGAGGGTACGTGAATGCCACAGAGGGTGTTTTGCTTTGTGGCATTAACCTTTCTGTGTCCCATGGGGGTGTGAGGCTCAGCTGTAAACCCCCCAAGGATCCCCAGTTCAGCCCCTGTGATGGGATGTGTGCCAGAGAACTGCCAGAAACAAGCTGCAGCAAGGCTGTTCTCTGCAGGGACAGCAGGAGCTCAGCCCCTGCCGTGTGATCAGGAGATGTGCTGAGCTCAGGAGCAGGAGCCCTGCAGCCATCATCCAGCTGCTGCTCCTCTCCTGGCACCAGCACTGAAGTCTGTGCTTCTTTATGCACAACCATGGGCACTAGCTCAACCTGGAGAGATAATTCCAGTCAAGGAATATATTGGTGCTTATTAATCCCAGCAGTGAAGAGAGAAATTAGAAAGGGATTTGAAACTGGGTATTACACATTCAGGTGAGTGCTTTGAGAAGGATAAAAATCATGAGCACAAATGTGACCTTTCCTTATGTGTGGCACAAATGAGTGTGGAGAATACTTACCGAATGAATCCCTGGGGGACTTATCAAGAGTATCTGTCCAAATTCATAAGTATATGCAAGATATAACTTGTTGCCAATTCTTCCACTGCTTCACATGCACCCTGCAGCAAAAATGCAGATACAAAAAGCCATTGGGCATCTTCAAGTTTAAGCAGGAAATAAACAAGGTTTTTAAAGATGTCAAATGCATCTAAAATCAGATTTCAATATCCTTAGTAACTAGGCAAGAAAACCACTGTGCAGACACACATCTACATAGTTAAAGCAGAGGAACTGCTCCTTTTAATAAAGCATATGCTCGATGAAGTTGCCAAAATGAGACCTTTTAAAATTCCTTTAAAATGTTGCCAACAGGAGGGACCAAGAGTTTTCAGAGCACAACTAGCAATAGTGCAAGCCCTACCAGGCTGTCATTTGCTTTATTCTGGAGGGCCTGGTGGGAAAGTAAGGGCCTTGACAGCTGTGCCCAGGCTCTTCTGCTGAGGCAATGCCAAGTAGCTGACTCCTCACAAACAGGCACCCCACCTCACATTTAGCATATGGGGGAGTTGTGTGCTTTCCTTGGTGTTCTTGTTTGAAAGCAAAACCAGTGAGAGAGACTCCAAGTCAGAGATACAATGTATTAGGGAAACCCAAAACACATGCAATAAGGCAAAGGGAAAACCACTGACAAAGTCAGAATACAGCCTGACACCCTGATGGTCAGGATGCTGCTAGCACTCCAGTTGGATTGGTGGCTGCAGTCCTCCTGGAGTGCCAGATATGGTTCTGTTGGAGCAGGGATCCTGTAGAAAGGGTGTAGTCTTCCTCTGAAGATCCAGTGGAAAAGACAGCTGTTTCTCTGGGAATCCAGTGGAAAGACTGTTCTGTCCCAAATCCCAGATTATATCCCGGTGGGGATGCTTGGCTCCTCCCCCCTGGGCAGAGCATCTCACAGTGGGCTGTTATCATTCTGTGAGTCATGGGGTGGGTCCAATAAACAGAAATGGCTCCCAGAGGGAGTTATCTCTGAGTCATGCAGAAAGGCATTGATGGGCCCATTAACAGGAGATAAGGAAAAAATAATGCCCCTCCTGGTTTCAGCAGCTCTTGAGGATGGGAATAGAATACATCTTAACATTGTAACCTAGGTCATTTGGGCTTTCCCCAGCTTAGGGCCAGCAGCATTACCTGGATCTCCATGAAGCACTGTCCCTGTGCAGTGCTGATGTAAGCCTAGGTGGAGAAAAGGTACAGAGCACAGAGTTTCATTATTTCCAACCATGTCTGTCATGTCTGTCATGTTTTCTGACCTCCGATGAGATCCAGCAGTTTGGACTAGACTTACTCCTTCTGCCTAACACTAGCACAATCATTTCCACGGTGCCACTGTGTATTTGAGCTGTGCAAGTGACTGAAAGCCAAGGCCCGGGGCTGGAGCCCTGGTGTGATTTCTTCCATGCCTCAGTAACACCCAGCAGCGTCCCCAGAGAGCCGCGGGCTGCTGCCACACGTGTTCTGCTCTGCTCCATGGGCAATCCATCCACGTTGCTGTCAAACCACAGCTGCAGCCTGGCAGCACAGAAAGGCATGACATGGTAGCCACAGACCTGTGCTTTGTGTTTATGAATGTGAAGCTATGTAAGGAAACGTGACTTTGTAAGATTAATGAAGTATTCAGGTTCCCATGAGCTCTGCATGTAAGATAAATCTTGCTGTTGAATCACAGTAAAGTTTTAATTTACTAAATGGAATAATAACTTTTATAGAAATGGCCAATAACTTTGGAGCAAAACACCACATGGAGCAGGCTGGGGAGAAAGATAAGACTTTGCTGCCTATTCATTATTTATCTTTTTGATTATTTCTCAACTAAATATAGTACTATAACAGAGCTTGATTATCATTGTACTTTCCATATTCTGTTTACATGAAAAATTTAGAAAGAGATAATATAAGAGAATTTCACATAGAGGGCACTGGAAGAAAAAATAAAAACCCTTTGGTGGAGAAATTATGTTCTTCCTGAAAAAGAAGTGACTTTGTATGCTATGAACAGCAGTCTTTCAGTAAGCCACCTAACAGACTTTGATAGAATTATAATTTATGATGTATTAATTGGACAAAGTAATATTATTATTTTATCCCCAGAAAAAGTTGTCCCAAGCTTAACAAAATAATATAATTCTAACTTTATTTGCATCCATTCCCATGAAAAGTCTTGTTTATATTGTCAGTTGGAAAATGGCTCCTAAGAAGTAAGTTTTTATAGTAGACTTAATTTCTTGGGATAATTTAAACTCCTCTACTTTAAAACATATTTGTTAACTGTGCCTTCTAAGAGAAAATATTAACTATTACATCATTATCTGAAACAGCCTTTCAAATTGTATAATGGAAAGATTCGGTTAATAACCACAAGGATTCTGCTTGTAACGTTCTAGCAGTTTTATGAGAGATCCATTTTGAAAGTGTATTTATAACTTTTAGTAAATTTCCACTTACAATAGTGGAGAAAAATAACCATAACATTACTAAAATTTATTTAGCAATTCATATATCACATTAAATGTTACTTTTTATATTCCAAAATGTTTATCATGCATGATATGTGCCTCAGAGTGTTTTTTATCAAATATTGAAAAATACCTTTGTTTTCTCTCATTAAAAAACCTCAAAACCTCAGCCTATATTTCTTTTTTTGGTCTTTAAATCATTAAAGTCTATTACTTTCAGATTGCCAGTAATTAATAAAAACAAACCAAAAATAGCCCAAAACATGAACAAAATGGACTAGATTTGTTTATACATGCAAAGCTCTGATAAAACAGGTGAGGAAAACTTCAAAATGGGTTGTCATTTTTCTCAAGTCCTGATAATGAAATAAGTAGTGTTGAAGCCAATCTCTCTACAATTTGCAAGAACCTGTTTATTTTCTAGAAACAGCCTGTGAAAAGCTTGTTTGCAATTAAGCCCACTGGCGGTGTTCATAGGACACAAACCTTTTTCAAAGGGAATATGTATCTGTCATAGACATATTTTCTTTTTCCTATGGCTGTGAATGGAACTTAAATATTCAGCCTTACCTACTGTGCATACTCAAAAATTTAGAGCCAGACCCTGTGAGTATCATAAAGAAGGACTAAAAATATATTTCAAAGACCCGTACACATTTTCAGATTTTACATTTGCCTTTTGGATTTTGACCTTTTAGAAGTCAGATTTTCATTGTACCTCTGAGGACAAAGAACTTACTACAGCCACAAAGAGGGAAGAGAGTTATAATCACATGACTTCAGAGGTTTTGGATTTTAGAAATATGACAAATATCTTTGCACTGTAATTGGATTGATGGCAATGCCATCAGGACAGCAGAGAACATAAATAGGGATATAAATACCAGGAGTGACCTGACTTCCTATGTTGCTCTTTTCTATTTTAAAGCTGAAATGTATCAGATCAGAGAGCTGCTAGGCTCAGGTGGATCTTCATCCCCTGCCATAGATATATTTATTTTCACCAACCCTCACTTCAGTTGTGTCCTTAAAATTTAAGGTTACATTTTACTGGCACAATAACAAAATCTTAATTATACTGTTTGCAATTTGATTTGTTTCTCCTTCCACTAATACCTGCAACAAAGCAACAAATCCATCAAAACCAAAACCAAAAAATCACAGATGAGTAATAAAGCCAGCTGTCTTCAATTTGCCCATTGCAGTGTGAAATTGAACAAATGCAGCTTTTTGAGAGGGAGGTGTGTTCTGTGAAAAAAAACCCATTGTGTTAAAATATTAAGAGCTCCAGAGTCACAGAGAAAAGAGTCTGTCTTTTTCTCCCGTGATGTCAAGGTGTCCATCATGTTTACAAACACCAGTGCAGCAGAGCCACTTTCTGTAACTGAGGAATTGAAGAAAATACCTGTCAGCATTTAAGGTCCAGGGCATGATTTTCTTTAAAGTGTGCCATGAAGGTAGTCAGTTTCTTTTGTGCTTTGTCACCCATAAAGTCTTAAAAGGAAATTAGTTGCTGTTCCTTTAATGTAGCTTAATACTGTGTAAGGCTTTTACCTCTGGAAATTTACCTGCTTTCTCATTGCAGATTTTTCTCTCACATCTGTAGGAATTAATTAGCCCCCACAGATTTTACATCACTGTTTGTAGGGTGGATGAGAAGGAGCAGTCAAGTGCTAGATTTTATGTCCCTTGTGTATCATTTGTCTTCTAATCTAGTTCAGACAATTAACTGAGATCATTTAACTAGGATTTACTGATGCTGCATGAAGTAAAATCTCCCCCATTTCTGCTTTTTCTTCTCTCAATTCATCATACTTTACTATTTTTTTGAGTGTTTGTTATAAAATGGGTAGAAATGAAACTATTTCAGTTCTTCTGTTGTTAACATGTCCTTCCCTGCTCTGACTTGAGCTCAGGGTCAGGAAAGTTTCTCAAGGATATGAAAAAAATAAAAAGCCTACATGAGCTAAAGTAAGATCAGGAAATGCAAAATAGAGAGTGAAGACTCTGCCCAGCTAAACCCTTGGCCTCCGTTCCAGGAAGATCTGACGTCAACACTTTGTTTACAGCTCAGGGTAGGAGAAACCATGCATTTATGTCTTTGTATTCTTCAGTCAATGGGATGGAAGACAAGGGCAGAAGACTTCATTTAAGCATTTCCTTTAGCCTTTGGATTTGAACAGCTGAAAATTTAGGAAAATCACCAGTCCATGGATCAGACATCAGGGGAATGAAAAGCCATATTTACCTAATAAACTTCACTGAGGAGAAATGAGATGGGACTTCTCCAAATCCTCAATTTATATATTTCATGTAGAGGAAATATTATGGCCCTCAGGATGTATTTATCTAGAAATAGCTAAATATCTTTTTTACACCATTGCTTACCTCTATTTTGTACAATAATTGTATACAGTTCTTTGTAGTTTCAACTAATTTCCTCCACCACAGAATTTTATTATTTGCTGATTGTCTCTAGGTAGCTTAATTACTGGTAAGAGGATAATGAAGTAAACCTGGAGCCAGCATTTAAGTAGAGTGGAACTACTTCAGTGTAATGAGCATTTTAAATTTGCCTTTTAGTACTTTGTAAAGACCTGTAACAAAATGTCTCCTTCCCTCCTGCCTTGCCTATAAAAGGCTGTCAGGAGTTGGTACACTGCAATTAGCACCAAGGGGCAATGTGTCTGCCAGGAGGTGAGGGGTGGGCAGAGGGGAAGGGAGGCTTGCTGCTGGCTGGGCTCTTCTGGGGGTCCATTTGCAGCATGCTCTCATAGCATCTTCACTGAAATAGAAAAGCAGGAACATTGGGGTCTTAAAAGGTCTCCTGGTGTTCCTTTTTTACCTCAAGGAGACCATTATGAGCTACTGTTGATGTCCTCAAATATTCTGGCAAAGTTCATTATTTTCCATCTACTTAAAAAATTTCCATAATTTCAATTATATCAGCCAGACTTCACTATTAAAAGTTTTGTTTTTCTTGCTTGTTTTGCAAGTGGGCTTCAAACCAGAGCTGAATTCATTTCTAGTGACAAGAAAACTCCCTGTACCCTCTCACACATGGTCTGAAGGATGCCAACACCAGCAAGCAGAATGGCTCAGGCACTGCCATGCTCCTGCTCATGGCTGGATCAAGGGGGCAGCACAAGTCAGCAGGGACTAGGTCTCCCAGTCTAAGCAGATACAGGTTAGAGAGCAGAGGATTTATATAGCTCTGTGTTTTCCTCTTGCCAGCCAATTCAGAAAATGAGTCTGAGCCATCTTCCTTGGCTGTGTAACTCAAAGGGCTAAGTTGAAACTTGAGTGATAGCTTCTCTTCTGCAATTTCTGTTCTTTTGTGGTTTGCATGGAGTAATTTAATCAGCTCGAGCCCTGTAGATGAGGGCAAATGGTTTTTCATTTCCATGTACAGTAGAACTGTCAGCTAAAGGTGATGAAGTATACTCATTCACAGAATGGACCAAGAAATATTTGGGGACCTTTGTGAGTTTAAATCCTTCTGAGAGAAAAGGACAATCCGTGTTACTGCTGCTATACAAGGATGGATGTGTGCATTGTTTAAAGCAGAGAAGAGTGCAGCCCTGCAGCCACTGCCATCATTGTGAGGTTCAGGCAACCACAGATTTTAAGGGCAAGTTTCTGACTGCTCATTGTGTCTCCCCAGCTCAGCCCAGACTTTGGAGCTGAACTGCCTCAGTAGCATCAGAGTGTTTCTTTACTACCAGGTGATACTTGATGCAGTTTTAGTTCTTCCCTTTGCTTAGAAGGAGTCACAAGACTGCTGCTAGAAAGAAAGGTGACTGAAATGAAATGCTGCAGTTCTAATCTCAGTGGATTTAACTTGCTGCTGCTGGGCTTTTAAGAGACAGGTACATCTGATGCTGAGCCTCATACCCACAGTAGAGAGACTATTAGCCCTGACTGTGCTGCTCAGCTGATTCCTGTGAAAACAAGGCCAAGCAAGATAATGTTGTCAGCACCAGATGAATCTTTGGTCTGTGAGCTGAATCCTCTTGAATTATGATGTAATATACATCTAGAACATAATCAGTATGCACCATAAATACCACAGCCATAAAAGCATACTTGGCTGAATCCTGTCATGGCATACCAGGCACAGAAAGTGTGCAGAATTCAACAGATCTTTGTCCCATGCATTCCAAGAGTTAATTTGGCCTGTTATCTTTCTTGTCCTGTTAACATTTATTTGCACCTAATAAGGCATGAAGTCATTACTTGTGGTGTATGTCCTAACATTTAATCGCATGGTGTCATATTTTAATTGTACAGAAAAAGTATCTAAATGGTTCTAATTCCCTAAGGATGTGGTTATCCAGTAATGATCACAACCCTTGAAGCTCCCTTATTACTTTTATTGAAATAAAATCCTTCATGACTGAAATACTACATAATTTTTAAACTGCATCAAAATGAATCTGATGGTTTAAAAGAACAAATTGCAAATTTAGTTCATACAAGACTGCCCATAAGTAATACCTTATAGAGCACTTTCATATACCAAGTCCCCTAGCTATAAAAGGATAATGCTTCAAACACTCAAGAAATGTGGCTGAGGGCATCACATCTTTATAGGCCGCCTGAGGGGTCTGTGAGACTCAGACCAATAAGTATGGTTTGAGGCTTCAGCCTTTTTTATGCATATTACATAGCACATGACCAGATGGAAATGAAGCCTCATTTGCTGTCGTCTACTGGGTCCAAGCTCATTAAGTTGCTCCATGCAAACCACAAAGAACAGAAATTGCAGAGAGAAGCTATCACTCAAGTTTCAGCTCAGTCCTTTGAGTGATATCTCACTGGTAGCACAGACTAGAATTCAGTCTCTACTTCCACAGAAACATAAAAAAATCAAAATATTACGATTTTGGTTTCGAAGGGACCATAAAGATCATTTGGTTCCAAGAATCCTGCTTTGGGCAGGAACACCCTCCACTAGATCAGATTGTTCAAAGCTCCATCCAACATGGACTTAAACACTTCCAGGGATGGGACATCCGTAGTTTTCTGGACAACCTGTGCCAGTGCCTCATCATCCTCACAGTTAAGAAATTCTTCCCAATATCCATAGTTAATGTTGCCCTTTCAGTCTGAAGCCATTCTTCCTTGTTCTAGCATTAAATACTCGTAAAAGTCTCCCTCCATCTTTCTTGTAGCCCACTTTAAGTACTAGAAAGCCACAATTAGGTCTACCTGAAGCCTTCTCTTTCCCAGGCTGAACAATCCCAATTCTCTTAGCCGTTCCTCACAGGACAGGTACTCTACCTCTAAAGACGCTGTAGCCCCACGCTCTCTGCTCCTCTTTGTACAAGTTAATAAATCTTGTGTCTTTCACAGATATCTCAGATACCCTACAACTCAGCAGAATTATATGTATGCTTAAAGACAGCCATGCAATTTATCTGATTACTTCATTTATAGACCAATTTATACAACTGTCCTTAGTCTGAAGTTCTCCACACCTTTGTATAAGAAACTGTTATAAAGGTCCTCATACTCCTTTCCTCTAAAGTATATATTTTATTTATACATATACTGATTTCTAAAGCTTGGAATTTATATATCACATTTGCTCAAATTTTATAGTAGTACACTCTAGGTTATATGTGCATGACAAATCAACTGAAGGCAAATTGTTAAGCAGTTTTGCTTTCCTTCAAACCTACCCAAACCTTTTGGCCTCTCCCAAAGAAGATGAAAATAGTGAGCAATTCACATTACTTCTGAAAATTGGTGCAGCTAGAAAAAGGTAAGCAAAGGCTACTAATCAAATCTCTAAAATGTAGCCCATGGTATACCTACTAGACAGCAGTGCCTGATTATGCAAAAAACTCCTGAATTTAAAATATAAATCTCTGTAAATGAGAAAAGGTTGCTCTTAAAAAAAAAGATAACCTTCTTGGTTCTGCTATTGGATGAAATAATGTGCCTTATGATTTATATATCACTCTGGTCACATTTGTAACTCTTAATTTTTATTAAGTAGTTACAGATTTCACTATACACCAACTCAAAGAGCATAGTTATGCTGATCATGTTGGACAAAATCTTTCTGCAGATTTTCCTCAAGTGACTGTTGTGACATTTCATAGTTCACATGGATCACAATTGTGGGTTCAAAGCAAGTTTTGAAAGACTTGAAGTACTTTTCTCTGCTTCACAAATCAATGCTGTCAAGAGAAAATCTTGACCTTTATGCAATTTTAATTAATTTAATAAAAACTTTTGGCACAGTTAGTAATTAAGAGATGTATGGAAAAAACTTGGCTAAGTAGTTTCTGTCAGTTTTGACAAGGACCCATGATGGGAAGTGAATAAAGGTCCATAAGAGTCTATCAAACTTGTCTAAAGCACTCAGAAGCATCTAAAGTCTTGTTTATTCTGTTTTATACACCAAAGCCAAGCAAGATGAGCTGCAACCTAAAGAATAACACCACAATTTACTTTCATACTGCCTGAAGATGATTTAACATTTAGCTGACTGCGTATGCAGTCTGATTAGGTTAATGAACGGATTTGCTGGAACTCTGCTGTGGCAATAACTTTGTATTATGAGTGTACTGGAGCAAGAATTTTTGGTGCTTGGGGGACTCATCTTCTGTTTCTGCACACCCACTCTTACTGACTCAAAATCTTAGAAGGAAAAAAAAAGTGTAAAGCAACTCTCTTCAAGAAGTAGCTATCCATAGAAATGAACTTGCAGAATAAATATACATAACCTCAAAGTGTTCTGAATAACATGCTAACTTTTCCAGTTTGCTTCCATGCCCACAGGGTAGCATGGTCTTCAACTGGTTCAGGAAGTGCACCAGTGAGACACCCTGGTCAGATCATCTCAATATGTGTTGTTTCACTTTCTCATCACTCACTGGCCAAAGTGGTACAGCCAGCTCTTGTGGCAAAACCTTACAGGATGCAGACTGTGTGCCCTGTGGTATTAACAGTGATAGGATGAGGGAAAGTGGGTTTAAGACATTAAGAAATGAAAGATTTAGGTTAGATATTGGGAAGAAATTCTTTATTGTGGATGTGGTGAGACATAGGAATAGGTTGCCCAGATAAGCTATGGATTCCCTCCCAGGAAGTGTTCAAGGCTGAGTGGAGCTTTGATCAACCTGATCTAGTGCAAGTGGTTCCTGCCCATGGCTGGGGGTTTGGAACTCCCTGATCTTTAGGGTCCCTTCTTAGCCAAACCACTCTGAGATTCTATGATCAGTGACGCAGGTGCGATAGGCCTGTTCTGTGTTTTGGACACAAAAGACACAAATATTGACTTCAGGTATTACAACTAAAATTTCTGTTCTCTGAAGCTATATTTTATTTGCTTAAAAAGAGTCTCTAATGTGGGTGAGACTAAGGAGAATTCAAAACAGAAATGTTGTGTTTTATGTTGCTGGTATGTATCATTTATACAATGCTCATGATGCAGAGGGCTGGAAGTACTGTCTGCAAAGAGCACAGAGCTGAACAAAGAGAGAACGTCAGTACCTACATATAGAATAGTACACGCTTGGGTTCCAGCTGGGAAACTTAACAGGGATTCAATGTTCTTGCCTGCTCAAATTTAACACATTTATAAGGAGTGGGATAGTAGCTAATATTTGACAATTAATTATCCAAACTCCAAGCCAAGGATCACAAACCTTGCAAGCACTTTGCTTAAGGAAGTAAAAGCCTGAAAAGACAAAAAGTTCATTCTTGTGACAAAAGCGTGTCTGAGCACAGTATTATCCAGTAATATCTATTCCTTATTAAATTTCCATTTCACCATGCTTAAATGTCAAGTATTGATGTACTCTTATTTAAAGAATAACAAGTAAAGTCTGTTATTATTTATAATGGGATCATTGAGTGAACAAAATCAAGAACCTGAAAGTCCAGAACAGCTGACTCTGAGTTTTACTCAGAAGCTTATGAGTTGCTATTTTGCTAAGAAAAGTGATGTTAATCACAATACTGGTTTGGGAGAATTCTTTTTGTTATCACACTGTGAGATCACCAAATTCTCTTTGGCTGCATATAGCAATGTAGCTGTCTAGTAAAAGCAAGGTTAGATTTTAGGGTGAGATAGCCTATCTCTAGATCAAGAATTCCACAGTACTTGCACTTGCAGAAGTCTGATTTCATGGTTTCTGGTTCTAGGCTCATAGATACGCAATGTAGCTGTCTAGTAAAAGCAAGGTTAGATTTTAGGGTGAGATAGCCTATCTCCAGATCAAGAATTCCACAGTACTTGCAGAAGTCTGATTTCATAGTTTCTGGTTCTAGGCTCATAGATACACACCCCAACAGCTGCAGTGGCCTTGGTCTTGGGAACGGGCTGTGGCTTCTGTCACCCACCTGGGAGCTCTGTGCTCCTCATATACAGAAGCAGAAGCCATTCTCCAATTTTGCTTGTATTTATCTTACATCTTCAGGCACTGAAAGAGGACATCTGGGTTGAATTTTTTAAAGGTTTTTTTTAGAGAGAGAATGGAGTTTCTATGTAGAAATCTGATCAAAGTAATTTTTAAAGCTATTTAGAAATTGTAGTTTATATTAAACCCTCAAATTTTAAAATAGCAAAGACTCATGGTGATTAAGAACTTTGAAGCAAAAAAAATTGCTTTCCCATGTTCCCTGGCACATCTCTCACCTGCATGGGTGGATGTGTATGTACCCACAGAAGCAAAATTCAGTGTGAAAACTTGCAGCCTCAGGAAAAGCTAGAACATCTCCTGAAAGAAGTTTTGGAACCTGATACAGCTGTCCTGAAAGGAGGAAAACCAGCATATAATTTTTAAAAAGGGATTTACTTTACAGTTTGAGCCTTTAACTAAATTTCAGAATAAAAATAGGAGAAAGGCACTGATTCTGTCCTAAATATATAACCCTACAAGGCAGTAATGATCCTCTTGCAGCCTGTGGAGTGACATCTGTAAGACTAATAAGACACATGAAAGAGTAATCCCTATCAGAATGTACTTTTAACTGAGGCTTCCTGACACTACCAAAATGCTAATATGAAGCAAGGACATAATTGACTCTTTAGAATGCATGTGAAAGACAGTGTCAGATGTATTGGATAATATCCTAGCTCTGCTCAAGTCAATGAGAACTTCTCAAACTTCAGTGGGTCCAGGATTTCATCAATTAGATTCAACCACAACAATATGCAGTGATTTCTTTCTGACTTATATTCTTTTGTACTAAAATTCATCAACTGTAGTAAGAATTTACAGCTAACCTAGAAATACTGTAACATGATTTTTGAATAATGAACTATTCTATTAAATATTATAAGTACTGCTACTTTAAAGTATGAAGGCATTTTAATTTGTTGGTACAAACTGAGTACACAGCACAGCTTCCAAGAAAGATGAGAAGAATGAATGCAGAATGATAATCTTTTATGTAATCATACACATGATAGTTTATATCTGAGTTTCTGGGTAGACAAAGGCTGTCATAGACAGGAGCTGAACACATTCTTCTTCTATCACTGCAATTTTCTTGATTTTTAGAAAAATACAGTACAAATCAAGAGAGTAAAAAATTCTCATGAATATAATATTTGAAGAAAAAAAAAAAACAAACCTCAAACCCTAGGCCTGCCAGAATATTTTTTTAAACACTGATTCAAAATTCTTATTGCTGACAATCTAGCTGAAACATTGAAATTAAAGAGCATGCTGATCTAAGCACACCATATTTCTCTAAATGTCAAACTTTAAAATGTCATATGTTTCCTTAAAATAAGGAAGAAATTCAGAAAACTTCTCAAAATTTTCCTCTTTGAAAAATTACTCAATAAGAAAAATGGATTAAAAACTTCATGGATATGTCTAAGGGGCTCCTCAGCAAGACAAGTGAAAATGGAAATAAAAAGGAAGACTTTGGACATTTTCTCGCATCATGACTTCATTGAAAAGCTGATGAAGTATGCACCAGGTAAATGAGGTACAAAATAGTTAAATGGATGGTGAGGTGGATTTAAAACTGACTGAAGAGCCAGCCCAGTGGTTTGTGATCAGCAATGTGACTTCCAGCTGGGGGCAAGTCCCCAGTGCTGGGCTCCAGGGGACAGAACTGCTGCTGATCCTGGTTAGCATCTTCATAAGTGGCATGGACTCTGGAGACAGTGCTGCACCAGCAGGTTTGCTGATGGTACAAAACAGGACCAGGGGCTGATACACCACTGGGGTGCCATCCAGAGGCAACTTGATGAGCTGGAGGAATGGCAGAAAGGAACCTGGGGAGGAACAACCACAGGCCCCAGCCTTCACAGGGGCAGGGATGCTGGCAGAGAAGGACTTGGATGTTCTGGTGAGCAAAAAGCTGACTGTGAGCCAGCAGTGTGCCTTTGCAGCAAAGGTGGCCAGCTGCATCTTGGGCTGTGTCAGGAGCAGAGCTGCCAGCAGGTCAAAGGAGGTGACATCTGTTCTCTTTCCACACTGGTGAGGCCACAGCTGGCGTGTGGAGCTTTGGAAAATTAAATGGACTTGCTGGAGTGATCCAGTAGAATGCCACAAAGATGGTTAAAGGAGTCAAACACCATTCACACAAGGAGAGCCTCAGAGAGCTGATACTGCTCAGCACAGAGACAAGAAGGCTCAGAGGGATCTTGTCCATGCATAAAAACAACTGAAAAGCAGCGTAAAGAAAAGGAAGAGAGCTGGTTCTGAGTGCTATCCAGTGACAAGCAAAGGACACAAATTGAAACACAAGAAATTCTGTTTAAAGATTGCAAAGCACATTTTTTATTGTAAGAGTGGTTGAACAGGTTGTGCTGAGATGTCATGGAGATATTCAAAACTTGACTGGAAACATCACTGAACAACCAGCTCTTGCTGATCTTGCAGCCAAGGACTTGACCACAGGATTCCCACAACTGCTCTCCTTCCTCAACTGCTCTGTGGTAGTGCTCCATGGCTGGTTCTAAGAGCTTGAGCTCTATTCTTAAAAAAAAACATAACTGTTCCATTACAGAGTCCAAATTCATCAGCTCTCCTGAGTAAGTAAAGAGAAATAATTTGAGTTCCCAGTGCCAGGACCATGTTGATGACAGGCAGCTGTGTAGAAAGAAGACTCATTTTCTGTGCATCTGAAATTAAGGTGGTTTTTCTTTCAACAACTTAATAGCAGAGTGTTGAGACAAGCAAATAAAACTGCAAGGAACACCTGCAAACATCACTGCTAATCAATATGCTCAGGGTGGTGTGCAACTGAAAAAACTACAAACCAGAGGCAGCATCAAGTTTACAAGCTTAAAAACAAAAGGTTTATTAAATGTTTTCTAAAGCAGTCAGATAATGAAGTACAGCCAAAGGATATTAGTGAAAACTAGAATGGCCACTTATTTCTGTAGCAGAAACACTGTTTTCCTCCCATGCTCTTGTGGGAGGCTTATGAATTTCAATGATAATGTTATGATTGGTCTTGTCACCGACACTTTTACCAGAAATCGAGATTTAAACTTGGTTCATTTGTCACAAGCATATTTGATATCTCTAAGTTTTCCTCTGGTATTGTGTGATGTTTTAAGGAGGTCTTATACAGACAGCCATGTCAAGGGCCAAACTGTATAATTCCACATCTGTATTTTTGTCTCTTATATGACTTACTGATCTGTATCTATGTTAAATACCTTACATGTTTAAAGCATGTTATCTGAGGCATGGAGCTGTGACTTTTTTCCAAATTTCTACTTGAAAAATTGGACTAGTTTCTGAAAAAACTTCCCAGCAAAATTGGTCTGCTCTCTCTAAGTGTTTTTCAAGTTTGATTTTTAGAAAGAATAATACAAATCTCTGTAGATCCATGCAGTTGTGTTTCCAAGAAGCACAAAAGTAGCTTCTAGGGATTTGTCTGTACATATGCACTAGTTAAAATTCACTAAGTAGAATATTACATGAGTTACAGTTAAGCTCAAAAATCTCCTTGAAAACTTTATGTCTACCAAAAGAAAAAAGTTCTGTACATATATGCAAATCTGAACATTTTGTTACATTTCTGCAGGCATTTTGTAAACAAAGAAGGAAAAACAAATGTGTATTCCTGAGCATCTGCAGAGAAAACTCAAAACATCTGATATCTCTGTTCCTTTAATGTTATTCACTAAGAAAAGCAAATACCTAGAAAGCTGAACAAACAGTAATTTTCTTTATAAAGAATTCTATTATGAATGCCACAATTCTATATAGTATTAAGATTCTTGATAGTGTTAAGACTGACCTAAAGGGTTTGTATTTGATGAGGAAAAAATGAAAGATAACTTCAGTTGATGCCATCCTGCCTGCACAAAGATATTTTGACTGTCAAAAATTTCTAAGCTGCTTTTACCACTACTGAGCATAAAGACCTACCAGAAAGATTATTTTATGTTTATATGCAATTTAGACTTGTGTAGTTCAGAATCTTGAACTATGAATGTTGGACTTACAGTAGAGAAATGGAAGTTGCAATCAAAAGAGCATGTTTTAATTTGAAGAAAAAAACCAAAAACATAAAAAATAGTTAATACAGGCTTAGGGAAATAAAAACCAAAAGGAACTAGGCCTGTCCCAAAGTCAGAAGTAGTCAAAGAGGAGGGACAGTACTAGTAGACTGAACACTTGTAGGGATCTTGTTTCTGGCTTCCTGCAGCATTCCCTGTGCTGCTTAGACATCAGTGGCAATGTTAAGCTTGGGCTCCCTTGCATCTTAAAGAGAGCTGCAAATGTGTTCAGCCAGACACATTTAGAGTGATTTAGCTATGAATGTAGCTTCATTTAGTTATGAAGTTAAACTAAGAATAACAGGATATCTTCTAGAGAATAACTCAGTATGATTAGACTCATGCCATCAAGAGGTAAAACAGATTTTAAGAAACTGGGACCATTACTACTGTAAATTTCAAAATAACTTACTACAATATGAGTTGTAAACTGTGACTTCATCCTCAACACCATTTAGCAGGGCACTGTTTCACTGACCAATGTACTAAACTAAGCTATGAATAGCCTTTAAAGTTTAACCTTGCTGCTGACCTAAGTAGGTCCAATCAACCTAATGGTAGCCTTTAAAGGTTAAGCTTTAATTTATTTATTGTATTGCTCATGTATATTTTATCTAAGTATTTATTTTATTCCAAGGACTTCACACCCTCTTGGAATCTGATTTTGTTTAAACAAAATTAGTTTTAAAAAAAGTCATTACTGGAATTTCTATGTAGAAACAAGCAAAAAAACCCCTCCCATGAGTAAGGAAGATTCTTATATTTGTATTTGTGTCTTGTACAAAATTCTGTTTTCAGTTCTGTGGGAAAACAGTCTCTGAGGAGTCACAAACTATTTATCCTATAGAACACAAAGATGCTCTGATGGCAAACTTCAAACAAGCAAAGGCAGGTTGCTTGTTGGTAACAAGTGAGGGCAGTTTCCTGCAGCTGTGCACCCTCTTCAGTTTCACCAGGCATTTACTTGAGGGGCACCTGTCCCCAGGGCTGCGTGGGGAAGAGGAAGGGGACCAGCATCAGTCTGTGAGAGCAGAGTCATGGAGACCTGCCCCAGAGTGGGAAGCACAGTAGGGCAGAGAGCTCCTGCTGCTGAGCAGCCCTGCCCTCCTGGTGGCACCATGACCTGCGTTTGAACCCCTCAGAAACAGCAGCATTTGTCTTCCTCTAAATCCTCCAAGGGATGAAACACAAGAAACATTTCACTTGTCAGGACTGTTTACTACTTGTTGAAGTAAATGTAAAACTGATGTTTCTCTAACAGGAGCTGACAGCTCTATTTTACAATGACATATCCATGGACTTCTTGACATTTCTTATTAATATTTTGACACTAGAAGCTCTTTCCTGTGATTTAGTGTCAAAGTAGTACGGCCATCTTGAGTTGTTTAAACACTTGCTAATAAGCAGCCTTAAAAATAAAAAGCAATAACATTATAAGAAAGAAATGTTCAGATCTATCTCACTACAGGTACACATTACTATTTCTCTCTACCTACAGTATTTTTACAATATTTATTAAAGACATATTACTAGTGATTCAGTGTGGGCGGGCCCTTTAGTGAAACTGGTGCATTTTATTAAGGAATAACTGCTGCCATTAATTAATTTACAATTTGAATAGGTCAAATCTGTAAAATCAAAGAACACAAAGCAACAGAGAAAGCAAAGTAGCAATTATTGATTGTTCCTTGACCAGTCTTTATGATGTTTTAATTTCAACCAAGTGACTCCTCCTCTGACTTGAGTGGTTGCCCTTCTGACTCTGACAACTCATTATGGAAAGTTGCTGACTATCAAGAAAAGATCAGAAGGCTTCTACAGCCCATAGCAGTTCTTCCCCTGGAAGGACTGTCCTAGTTACCCTGCACCACAGTCCTGCATCTGCTGACTGAAGATTTACTTAATAATGTTTAATAATTCTATTTGTTATTTTGACTGAGAGGGAACAGATTCAGTTTAACTATACGGTCAATTAGCTATTAACATTTTAATTATAATAGCACTATGAGTTATCTTTAAGAAGTTATGGCCCTATGAAGAAAATTATGCTTTAGGAGATATTTCACCACCACATTTGTGAAGGAAAGAAAGAGGAAAACAAAATCTGTAGTGGGCACTGCTTTGCCTCAAAAAAAAAAAATTAATAAAGATACCATAGAATCAGGTTAACTTCCTAATTCTGCTAAACTCTCCCTTGCATGTGCTTTCTAAAGGTTGAAACTAACCAGGGCACATGGACCTTTGGAACAACCAAGAGTAACTTCAGAGTAGCTCTGATCTGTGTTTGGCTGTGGAAAAGTTTGTTTTAGTTCAGTTACAGTGTTTAAGTGAATATATGTCAAAGCTGTGACACTGCTGTTAGAAGCACAAAAGTTGTCATAGACATTTGTGTCCTGATTGATGTGAGATGTGGGGCTAATTTATATGATTCAGAGGGCTGCAAGGACATCATTCTTGGAGCTTCTTTGTTGCTGAGAGTTTATATAATTTTATTCTTAGTGGACTTTTTACAGTCTGTGAAGTATCTTGTTTACATCTGGCTTGACTCAAATGACTGTCACATTAACTGGAAAAGCAATGTGAAAAATCAATAACTGCTGCAACTCTTTATCACCACCACAAACTTTTAATGTTTGCTCTCAAAACTTTCTTTCTGTGTTCAGTTTTATGCATCAGTTGATATGGATTTTACTTTAAATCTTGTAAGGTATACCACAAGGCCTTCAGCTGAAGTGGACGTTTAAGGAATAATTACTGCATACAAATGAATTTTATGACATTGGGATGTTCCAGTCCTATATTTATGTGTGTGCATTCTTTCCTGTTGACATTCAACCTCTACATTCATCAGCTAAGCTGTTCATTTCTACAATGGCAGATTTCTGTCACCTGCAGCTTCTAGTCCTATTCTGCATCCCAGCTGGCAAGTGCTTTAACTGCCTGTATGTCTTGGTGCACTTTTTTGTGTTAATATTATTCTGATAGAGCAAAGGGTTGTGGGTTTACAGACAACAATTTCTGTTGCCTGCTTCAGCTGTCGCATCAAGTCGAGATGGACTCTCCTTCCAGGTGAGCCATGCTGGAGGAATAGCTCTACACTGGTTGCATGACCAGCAACCCTACCCTGATAGTGCAGTTGTAGAAGCATGCATTGTTCATTCTCTGCAAATATTTCAGATAATACTGTAAGGTATGTGTTCCACATTCTTTATCCTTTCTTAAAAAAAAAAAAAAAAAAAAAAGAAAAAAGGCAAAAAAAAAGCAATGGCCTCTGTACTATTTAGAGATTCAGTGACATGTGAGCATGTTGTTTAGATTTAGCAGATTAGAAATTCTCATATTTGCCAAATGAAGTGGAAAATGCTCAAGATTTCCAAGCTAATGAATGCTGCAATGCCCCAAATAATTGCATACACAGCAGAAGTCTGTGTACCAGTATGACTAAGATATTCTTTTTTCCTGTTTGGAAATGTCTTGTCCTTTTCCACTGTTGAAGGGATTTTTTTTCCAAAGTGCTTTCACTAACTGTAAGAGATTGCTATAATTTCTCATGATTAAAAGTCTTAGGTGCAAAAGTTAATAAGTAAAAAACCAGCTTGCTACCAACTGCTAGTAGTAACTTGGTATATCATGAATATCCTTCCTAAAATTTCAAGATCTCTGCTCAGACTGTGGTATGTCCTGGAAGTGTCTCTGAAGACATCTTCCATATGAACAGTAAACACAATATCAGGTCTTAACACATTTTAAACTGTTCACTGATGTACAGGATAATCTTGTGTGATGCAAAGTCTCTGAAAGTCATATTGATGTCTGGCCATAAAGTATTGATATCTATCAGGAACTTCAATAAGAACATCAGAAAGATCACAACATGAGGCAAGGTTCACTTTATTTCCAAGGTATTTTATCAGTTTGGTTATCTTGACTGATGATAGCTTGTTATTTTTAGAGAGAGATTGAGGATAACATTGGCTTTCATGGTGACAGAAGTCTTGTAAGTCACCTTCTTTCTTCTGATAGGCAATGAATGATTACAGGAATAAAATAAAACTATTTCTGGAAGGGTTACTTGCTGGGTGTTTTGTGATGCAGTCCTGAAGAAATTACATGTGAAGAAATATTTCTGTATATGAACTCAGATAATGTTTAGCTTCACAATTGTTTTTCAATCATTATATGGTGTGATGTCAGCATATCTGATGATCTTTAGGTTTTCTGAAAACATGCAAAGATCACTGGTTAGGAAATCACTTAAAGAACCCACAGAATGTTTTCTAAACATATGCTTGTATTTTCCTGTCATATAATTAGCAGACAGCAGTCCAGAGAAGAGCTTCTGGACCATTGCAGAGTGTGACCTGAAGCAGGTGCTAAGCAGATACAATTTTGTGGTTGCAATCCCATTACTCTCTGTACTGAAACTCTGTCTCTATTGAATGACTTTGATTATCTGAATCTCTCACACAGAAGGCTCATTACCTACACTAGATCACATCATGTTTGTTTTTCCTTCTCTGCACACTTCCACAACTTTCCTGCTCTCTGATTATCCTCTGCCTCCTGAGAATCATCATAACCCTGTGATCAAGCAGCTGTGGGCCATGTGTATAAAACGACAAAAATATTTGCAGATATGTTGATAGAAACCTATTATATGCTTATTCCTTTAATTATAGAAGGAATGGGGAACACATTCATTACAACAAAAGTCTTCAGCCCAATTAAGAAGTTCCTTATTACATGTTCTCTTTAATTTTTTTTCTCACTTCATTTTTTACTATTAATCCATTGCAATATTATGGATGTCAGATTCATGCAGAAAAATTTGAGGACATATTTCATTCTACATAAGTTTTTCCTCTATAAGTTTTCCTAAATATACTTCTACAGATGACAGTCAGTATCATTCCTGTCAAAACTTACTCTTTATATTACAAATTTCAGCATCCTTTTGTTACAGGATAGTGGTATTTTTTGCTAAGCTTGTCTCTTTCTCATAGTGACATTTTGTTTCAATAAGAAAATCTGTATAAAGTGGCTTTGTGCCTATGGGTGAATTTATTTGAAGTGTAAAATGTCAAACTGGCAACAGCAATAATCCTGTAAATTAGGTATGTCAAATAATGTACATGTAGACTTGTGATTCATCTAAGATTGGAAGAATTTCTATTTCAAGAAACTTGAGTCATGAGTTCCCATTTCTTAATTGGTACTCTTGACAAAAGTGAGGAATATACCAATATAAAAAATTTATAACTCAGAAAATATTGAGTCTAGAGTAAAACTAACACCATCTCCCCGTTCAGCAACTCTCAGAAAGAAAAAAAAAGTCTCTATACATGGAACAGAGTTCATCATCAAACAGTAATTTTCTAATTAGCAAACTGCTACTAAGCAATGTCCAGGAGGTTGCATAGAGTGGTACATAAATGCATTTACATGCTGACTGTGCTGTTACATGGATTGTGCTGCATGAGCCAGTCTAGAACAGTCACAGCCTCTGAGACGATTTCATCACACACCATCACCTCCAAGACCAGGTGCATTCTCATTAGTAAGACTGGGGAGACCATAGACCCAGAAGGAAAACTGGGTGGAACATGTGGAACACTGAGGAAAACACTCATCACCACATGGCTGCAGCTCCTGTATCTGAAAAATCACCTTGTCACCAGAGCTGGTCCCTTATCTGTAACCTTTCCTGGGTAGGGCAAAGGGTGATGCTGCCCCTTGGGTTCTCCAAGTTCACTGCTGAGATAGGCACTTTCTGCTCTTTTTTGGTCAATGTGAGACAGATTATCAAATATCAATCTGAACTATTTAAGTTTGGTTTGAAGGAACTGAGTTACAGAGTGCTTACCTAAGCAGTTTCTCAGAGAATCTGAAGGGCAATAAGGAGTATTAGTAAATACTGAGGAGCATATTTTTTTCTAATTCTATTATTTCAGCTAGAACATTTCAAAATTAGAATTTTCTCTATGAAAGGAGAATTTTGTCTAAGTAAAGTATTTAATTGCAGCTATTTGCTCTGAGTACAGTGCCAACAATTTTCCTTCCTGTGAGAAGACTTTGAATTTTCCTGCAATGATAAAATGGACTAGGGCACAGTTCAGCTCCTATTTGAGCTTTGCCATTTCTTACTCAATTTGTGTCTTCTCCTTGGTGTAGCAGTGTCAACATGCCTTAAACACCTGCCATGCACTTTACAATTTGCATATGAATTCTTACTCAATTTGTGTCTTCTCCTTGGTGTAGCAGTGTCAACATGCCTTGCCATGCCATGCACTTTACAATTTGCATATGAAGTATCTAGAAAGCTATGGTATTGTGTTACTCTGTTAATACAATATGGATGCACTGTAACTTTGTGCTATGCAACATGTTTTGCAGTGCTTTACCTGCCACTTTCTACACTGCAGTGCAGAAATTTCAGCAGTAACTATTCTCTCTTAACAGAGAAATAAATAGCTTTGTTGGATTTATAGGTCACAATTAAATTAAAGATGCTACTGTCCAAAAAGAAGGAAAAGAATAAATAATTCAAATTATTACTTGTTATATGCATACCATGTTAATCATATGGTATACACAGAAAATAGGAGTTTTCTCCCTCTCTCAAATTTTTGTGCTTCCTGAGGAATAACACTGTTCTCAGGAATCACTAAGCAACTATAGCATAGTGCTTCTCTGTGAATTTTCTGATGGAGTCATATCATATCACTATTGTCATTCTCTGCATATGAGGAGGTAAACTAATTTTGGTAGATACATGCACCTAAATTATTTGGAATTAGCTGCACCCAACTACTCTGGTGCCACCTGGTAACATCACATGGTAATGTCACTTCACAAAGATTAAAATAAGCTATGGATGAATATTCTATCCTGAACTGAACACTGGCCATAAAATAGGTCTCTAGCTTTAAAACACTTTAGTGATCCTTTAGAGGATGGGACAGAGAGGATCGAACCCCAGAAAATCAGCACCAAAAAATCCATAACTGGACCTAATTAGTCAAATAACTGTCAGTAGTACAACTAGTTTGTAGTCCAAACACACTAGAAGAAGATTTCTGTAAAGGAGACCTGAAAGAGTTTTGTTGCATTCCCAGTCACCAGCACCAACACAGGGACATGCAGACACCAAAAGCATCCATCAAAGGACTCTACATATAGCTACTACACCTCGCTGCTTCTTGGGCACAATGCAAATGTTTTGCCAAAACCTTGATGTCTGCAAACCTCCCAAGGAAGACTTACAGGTAGAGGAAGCTGTCCAAACTGTAAAGAATTAATTGCTTTGCATAGGCTTGTTTCTGGTTATTTCAAAGTCAATGTAAGTTTTCCAAGCCCTCTATTTCTAAAAATGCAATATTGTTAACAACAGAACTAGAGACTAAGTATATCTTTAAGTGACCCTGGTTACCTACCATCTTTCTCATGTGTTAAGAAGTTGAAACATTATTCAGAGTTGGCTATTAGCCAGCCTGCATTCATATACCACTCTGAATTTATTTTTCAGACATTCCTCAGTGTTAAGTGGTATAAAGTACATCACATTGTTTGCGAAGAAATCTCACCTTTATGATCCCTTTCATTTCTGCCTAATTGTCTAAGATAAGAATAGCTTGCTGTGCCTGAGGGGGAAATTTTCCATTACTGCTGAAAAGATAAATGGTAGAAAGCAAAATGAACTTGGCTCATTACAGCCTCTTGAAAAAAAGGCAAATTGGTGTTCAGAAATGATATAATAGCGCTGACACTTTTAATAGTCTGGAGTTCAGATGTGGCTTTTTATATATTTTTTCCATAAAGTATTATACAAACAATTACAGATGCTGGCAATAATGAATGGTACTTAGTTTCTTTTACTAGCTTTATTCTGTGAGTTCCAGGGGGAGGAAAATGGTTTTACCAATAACAATTTTAATGAGGAGAGAAAGGTTACTTTTAAAGAAACATAACACACATTTTAGATTGTTTCTAGTCTTAATCTCTATAATAATTGCACTAATGCATTTTGATCTACTATGAAAGTGCATAAAATGCATAGCATGGTGAAAGGCAGACAACTTATTTGATATTTTAAATATCTGGTGAGGTTTGCAAGACAGATCTGAAAAAAAATATTTGTTTCTTAGTACAGAACATAATTCAGACTAATGGTCAGGCTTTGTGCTTGGGATGAATTTAGATCAGTTTCTTACAAACATATTTTCAATATCATGTGCTATCATGTGCTTAACAGGTAGACATTGATTGGCTGGAGTACTGACTAATATTACACAATTTCATGTGACAGTGGAAGGGTTTGAGTATCCTTACAGCAGAATTATCGATGAGTTAATAGAGGTAACGGATGGGATTAATCTCAAAAATCCATCCTGAAAAAGGAGAAAAATCTTATCTCTTACATGTATTGCATAAGTTTACTTTGCTATATTGTTTCAGATTAATGGAAAGGATTTTGTAAATCTATTGAATACAGACAAGTTGAATAAAAATAAATAAATACATACATACATACATAATTATATAAATATATATTTATTTATTAAAAGGCATGCATATTGCAGTCAACATATACAGCAGTTCAGGAGCACCTCTAACTAGATAAAAAATCTTGACTTCAGTAGGATTTAAAGTCTGGGTTAGGCAGGTTTTTAAAGCAATGCTGAACAGAGGACTTGACTTGAGGGCATAAGACTAAGATGATTTTTCTGACAGTTTAATTCCATTTGCTCAGACGTCTGCATCTGACAGCCATTTTTTATCAACTTCATTTTCCAAAAACAAAGAAAAACATCTGGAAAGTGTAGTTTGCACATGATTGTCATACATACAGAAAAATTCTGGTTTTTCTTAATGGTGTTAGGTTCATAGATCAATGTTTGTCATGAACATTTTGATTGTACTGATTAGCACATGTTGTGGGAAATGCCTGCATTTCTATGTAGCCTGAGGAGAGCTTAATACATTGCAGGTACTACCTAGGTAGAATGCAGTAGAACGAAAACAATAATAATAATTCACAGATATTCAATTATTGCCTAACACAACATTACACACATTTTATGGATACTTATAACTAGAACAACACAAGCTCATTAGCAATGGGAGAGGTATTTTAAATTATTTTATCAAAATGATTAATGTTACTTTTCCAATCGTATTGAGGTCAAATGTGTGCATTCATTTATGTGAATAAAAAAATAGATGTTTGGTACAAATAAACTTGTTATGCCACCTTGCTTATTCAATTATCCCTCTTCCCTAAGAGCAACCTTTCTAGTGTAGGAGGAACAAGGTCATACTCCCTAAATCTTAAAAACACAATTTGCAACCCTATGTACATAGCTCTAATGGGAAGGGGAAGGAGGTCCTGAGAATTGTGGAGTCTATTTCTGCTTTCATGTCATAACAGGTCACCAAACAAAACATCCTTGGAGGTATCCTATGGCTCCAAAGATGCCAGGTGCTCTTTTTTTTTCCTCTCTGTTCCACACTTCTGGCCTTTGACCTCAGACTTCTCTTTTTCTTTTTTTCTTTTATTTTCTCTTTCTTTTCCTTCCTTCCTTCCTTCCTTCCTCCCTTCCTCCCTTCCTTCCTTCCTTCCTTCCTTCCTTTCTTCCTTCCTTCCTTCCTTCCTTCCTCCCTTCCTCCCTTCCTTCCTTCCTTCCTTCCTTCCTTTCTTCCTTCCTTCCTTCCTTCCTTCCTCCCTTCCTCCCTTCCTTCCTTCCTTCCTTCCTTCCTTTCTTCCTTCCTTCCTTCCTTCCTTCCTCCCTTCCTCCCTTCCTTCCTTCCTTCCTTCCTTCCTTCTCTCCCTCTATTTTCCTTTTCAATTTTTTCTGCCTCAGACTTTCACTTAATTTTTCTAGTTTCTGTGTCCTTGCTACTTTCAGGCAGATTTTCAATTTTTCAAGGTGAGATTTAACATTGTCCTGCAGGTTAAAACTTAGATACACTGGAGCCAGAATAAGAAAAACAAACACAAGAAACAGTGACTGCTATCTACGTGAAAGGGGGGATGTACGTGTTTCACTCTGAAGGCTATGTCAGCACAGAACAAATGTCATTTCTTTCAAACATTTCTTGAATTTGTACTGTCTTCAGCAGCAGAGGTTCAGTTATTTAGCACACTTCTTCCACAGTAAGTCAGCAATCCTTGTAAGAGCCCCTAGCTGATGCTGCAACACAACGGCCCAGTAATTAACCCTAAATATCAGCACATTTGTACAGGCTTGTTAGCATCTGGAGGGGTTATTTCAATAACCACATTTCTTGCATTTGCTTGGCATATCTAGCTGACATAGATTTCTCCCCTGTTGTTACCAATTTCTGGAGCTCCAAACAGTATGTATCTTCTAAGTCAGCAGTCAGACACTCAGCATTTATGTGTAAAATATGTGTCCATGCTGCAGTGAGATATGTGACTGCAACAAGCCTGCATGTCCCCAGCTCATCTTGCAGAGATGCTCTTTGGATGCAAATGGCCAGGCTGCAGGATTGTTCTCCATCTCTTGCTCTCCTGACCAGCTGGGCACTGGTCACCTTTGACATTTTAGCAATGGCATTGTTAGCACTGTACTGTACCTAAACCCTAAACTCTCCTGAGAAGCACTGTAATTAGTGCAGGATCAGTCCGCTGCTAATGTCCCATGCATGACTAATACAGCCGGTTTTCAGTTCAAAGCTTGCTTCTTACAGCCAGAGGAGATCAGTCAGTCTCAGCATTTCCATCACTACGTGCCCTAAATGCCCACTCAGTGTCACTGGCAGGTTTTGCATGCTCCACATTGAACTCTGCACCCCAGCAGCTGCACAGCTGCCTGAACTAGCTGACAGCTACGCAGGGCACAGCTGCAGGGTGACAGTCACACCTTTGGGTTTCAGTGTCAGCACGCCCTGCACTGACAGCAGTGAGGAGGTGATGTGAGGCAGAGGCCAAGAGTAATAGTCCCTCCAAACCAGCTTTTACAGTGTGTGAAACTGGCCTAACACAGTTTACTTTCAAGGTGAGAAATATACAAAATTAATTTTTTTGCTGATTCTACAATTCTTCCAGTCTTCCTTAAGGCACAGATTTCTGTTCAAATGGTTTAGTGATACTATCCATCAAAGGGTTCAGCCTTTGCAATATGTTTCACAGTTGTCCCTAGGTTTGACTCAGGAACAATATATCATTTTGGTATTGCTTTCTAGCCTGTTGTCAGCTGCATACTTATCATATTTATCTATTTATTGGGAAAGGATGTGTGAAATTTCAAATAATCAATATTATATTGAATGTAGTAAATAGGAAAAAAATAAAGATGCATTTCAGTGAAAGGAATTTCATAGACGTAGTCATCGAGAAGTGCTAAAATTAGCTGTCAATCTTAACTCCAGTTAACTTCAAGTTGTGACAAAGTTAGAAATTGCTCACACACCTAGACACATTCCTAAGATTGGAAGTGTTAACAAAACTCAGGGCGCAGAAACTGTCCACCCTTTCTGTAGCCTTCAGGATCAAGGATCTGCATGACAGACTTCTTTCTCTTTTAAGTTTAAATCCTTAGCAATATATGTGCAGATACATCTGACTCAGATTTAAAATATCCTGTTAAAGGACCTGTAGTAGATCAGCCATGGTAGAGAGTAGAAACAGCTCTGTGTGTGCAATAATCTGTAGGAGAACCAAAGTAAATTAGCAAGAAACCTGTTCTACTGATGTTACACCACATCATTTTTATCCATACACTGTCACCACACTGTTTATCCAGAACACAACAGTAGTGATACTGGCACTTTGATAGAATAAATGCAGTTTAGGTGTGCTGGTGTAGAAACACCAGAGTCAAAAATTGTGAATCTTCAACAATTACTGAATAGGGTCCTGATCTGTAAAAAAACAAAAACAAAAACAAACCAACCAACCAAACAAAAAAAACACTCACAAAATGAATTAAGCAAGTGAGAACATTGCCAAAAGAAAGCATGGGATAAGATATAAGTACTGTGTAGAATCAGATCTGCCTTGCTGTAAAGCTATATACACATCAAGTACACCAGAACTTCTAGCTAAATTATGATGGGCTCCAGACCAAAGCTCTTTTCTATTCTGATAAAATAGGAAAGGTTAAGGTGAAGAAAAACACTGAATTGCCTGGCAGAAATCTCTTTTTCCAGTAAAATTGTGGTAAGTTTGGTAGTCCCTTATATAGCAAACTCCACAGGCTTCCTAGGAACTTGCTTCATAACACGATCAAATTAAATTTCAGAAAAAATAGAATTATAAACCAAGAAGTAAGAAAGGTGTTTCTGTCATTTGAATCACTAGAAGAAAATTTTCCTAGAAATTTAATGCAGCTTTCCCCTGTACTCATAGCTGTGAACAAGGGTATCGTTTATCTCCCAGAGACACCAGCAACTCCACAATCTCTGCTCCTTCATCTTATCCTCCTTTGGGTCAGTATCTTGTACAGGAGAATGGACAATTGTATGTTCACAGGGTGGAAACAGCATGGAGCAAATCCACACTCATAAGAGTCATTTCTTCTGGAGAAACAGCTCCTCACAGCTCAAAACTCAGCTTTTATGTAAACTAACCAATATTTGTGCTTAAAAAAAAAAAAAAAAGTTGAATCAGTACACCTATTACTAAACAGATGAAAAATATCACAGTTTTTTTGTATTGTTATTGCATATGGTAAATAACCATTAAGCTAACCCTAGAAACATAATAAATAAATCTGTAAATTGTTTCCATTACCCCAAATACATGAAAAAACAGTGGAAAAAAATAAATAAGAACTGTGATCCTTATTGAATAAATGCTTCATTCTGAACACACTCTTCCAGAAAGGCCTTTTTATTTTAACATTCTAAGGTTCTTGTCTCTGCATTTCCCTGTCCTTATCAGCAAGGTGCATTCACCTAATACTGTTTTGTAATGAAGGATTCTTCTCTGACAACATGAATAAGAAAATCTAATTTCACTTTCTTCCCAATAGGGCAACCTATTCTGAAAGTTGAGGTTTTAGGTTATCTCAAATGGAATGCTCTTCTACCGCTCAGATTTCTTCTCTTGCAAAATCTCTTGATATGTTTCTGATGATGAAAGATGAAGGTAACTAATAAATCTCATATTCTTTTTCTTGAAAAACAATAAATTCCCTGAATTTTAGTGTTGTTTCAAATGGCCTGAAATCTTCACAATATAGTTTTTTATATGGCTAGTTGGGGGAGAAACTCTGAATTGATGCAAGAGGCTATTCTCTGTTCTCAGATGGGGATATCACTGTTGGGAGTACTCACAGATACTCAGATGTAGAGCTTCCTGAGGAGATGAAGAATGTGTGCCCACTTCTGTATCCTGAATGCCCAGCATTTCAACATTTATCTTCCATCCATGTACCTAAAACTCATGCTTTAGAGCCTTTGGGATCCTTTAAAACCTTTGGACATCTTTGCTCTGGTTTGCGTAAAAAATAAATCATTGTCAGCAAAGAGGTGAGGTTGAATAGATTTGTGGTTGGAATTGTCACCAAAGGCAGATGAGAACTTCCTGCCAGGCTGCCTTTCCCAAACAGCCTGACCTGCAGTGTCTGGTAACAAATATAGGACAACGTCTTGTTGAATTAAACAGCTGCACCAGCAGTATCTGCCTCAATTCCAGGATATTTAGCTTGAAAAAGCATACGGCTGTCTTTTCTCTTGGCAGGGAGTACCCTTCAGGGATGGGAGGTAACAAAATAACAGATTATGGTTTTCTTAAGCAAGTTATCTCATGATTCAGCACTAAGACAGCTGGGAAACATCTCTTGGGTTTTATACTTGTCCCATCATTTTATTTGACTCTAAATTCTGAAGATGGAACAGTTCTACCATGCCATGTTGAAATCCATGACTTTGCTTGCTGTAGTGCAAAGCAAGTAAACATTTTAAAAGCATTTTCATCTAGACAATTTTAGGCTGTTGAACTACAGAATTTATTACACAACCCTATTAAAAATATAGATCTAATCAGCTAAATTACCCGCTCTTTATTATTTATCAAAATTTTAAAATATTTTGTTCCGGTGTCTGTACTTTTCCTTTATGTATGTGCTCTCTTGGTGTCTTCTTCCAATTTCCATTCATCTACTTCTCCAATCACAGCTCTTCATATACTTTTTTTGTACTTAATACGACAGTAGTGTGCCAACACATTTCTACATTCTATTTCACTTAAGCTCAATCTTGTCCCAGCACTAGTTTTGCTCTCTCTCTTGATTTTGCAGAAAGTGCTTGTTCTGACTTTATTCCCAAGTGTTAGAGTGGCACAGTGGATAAATGTGAGTTAAACTGTGAAGAATCTGATCTGTGCAAGTCAAGTCCTGCAAAGCTAAAGCTGCAGCTAACATGATATATTTCAGGACAGTGGATTAGGACATTTAATCTCAAGAATCTGATTAGCATACAAATGGAGGATAGTGATACTGTGCAAGGTGAAAAGCTGGTTCCATGAAGAAAACACCAAAATTATTTACTGAACATCCATATGGAATCTTCACAGGGAGGCGAGTAGTTTCTCATTGAATTTTTTGTTTAACATAGGTATGAATCAGGTTTACTGTTACCTTCAAATACTGCTACATCCTGCATATCCTTTGACATTACAAGACAGTTTTCAAACACCAAAGCTAAAACAAAAACCCAGTGTGGACAGATAAGCAGGAGACAGCTAGACGTCACCCATGTTTCTTCTTCATTTCTCCACTGCTTTAGTGCTTGTCAATACGTTTACCGTATATGTACCATATTGACAGCCTGAAAATGAAAGCCTATTAATCTTCAAAAAGAGGACTGGATCTTATGCTACACGCTCCTTGGAATGAAATTTTAACTGGTTAACAGCCAGCAAATACTTGGTCTGAAGGAACATTTCCAAGAGAAACAACAATTCCCATGTAGAAGTCCTTTAGTCTCACTTTTTTGCCTCAGAGAGGTGGGAATCACCTATCCATGCACTAGTTAGCACATTATTACATTATTTTTCAAAATTTTGTTCTTTTTTCTCTTTTTCCTTTTCCTCTGCTCACCTCCCACCCCTATAGACTGAACTGAAACCGTAGCTCAGCCTAGAAAACTTGGGTCTTGTCATCTCAATGATGCACTCTAAGCACGGCTCTTCATGCCTTGGTTTCCTTCTAAGTTAAGATATGGTTTCATAATGGTAAAATTACTGGTTTTAGGCACTCCATGTACTGTCTCATACTATGCAGAATCAACTTCAGCTGGCCATTCCAGCACCTTCACATTTCCACAGAAGTGTAGAGATACAATACTGTTAATAATTAGAGTCCATCTGTAACTTGGGAAAGAATCATCAGAAAGGAATTTATGTTGCACAGCACAGAAAGGCAGGGTCACATTTTAAAGACCAGGATCAGCAAAGCAAAGTTACAGATCCTATCTCAAGTGATTCTGTATGCAGGTAAGTTGTTAGATCTGTATATTTATCCTAGTTAAAATATTTTTGTAACCCCTTTGTCAATTCAGTACCCTGTAGGAGGAATTGAAAGCAAGAAGGAAGAGCAACTATCCTCATTCCTCGGAGAGCTCTCTAACTCAGTTCTCCTACAGTGACGTGTAAACAGTATGCAATTCTGCATGTTTTCTTAGCAAACCTAGAGACTATCACAAAATTACAAAAGAGGCAATGTTCTAACAGCAATGTGACCTCCAGAAAGGGCTTTCTATTACGTGGGACCTTTTTTCTCATGAATACAATGAGATATTTACACTGGGAGACTATACATCTCTGATTTTCAACTTCCCCTCATTAATATCCACAGGAAAGTCTCAGTTTCTTTCAGTGGGTGTTGACATTTCTATTTCCAGAGGCAATAACTCTGTGATCTGCTCAGTCACACATTTACCTGAATTCTGCATTCAGTGAGACTAGGGTGAAAGCTGTAGCTGTGTGCTGAGTAAATAAGTGAGCAATATGTAGATATTTTCTGTGTATTTCAGCCTTGAATGACCTCCTGATTACCCCTCTGAAGACAGAATACACCAGATTGTGCCAAAGCCCAACCCAAGAGTCCCAGTGTAATCTGGAAATGTACAGGTGTCTCTGCCTTGCCTTGTTAAACCACAGAACTTATTTAACCAAAATAGGGCTCCTTCATAGTAACTTTTCTTGTGAGCACTAGGTTTCATCTGATTTGGTTTCATTGTTAGTCAAAGAACACCTGCTCATTGCTCATTTTTGGCAGTCTTAACCTCCAACACAAAGAAAGAACCAAGTCTTCTATTTTCTTTTTATTCTTCCCAAAATTAATAGGCTTGGAGTTGTTACTGTTAAAATTTTACATTTTCTCTCTTGGGATTTTTTTTCTGTTGTAATAGAATAGCACATGAATTTATATAACATATATGCATATGTCATCTGGAATAAAATAATGCCCAAAAGACTTTTTTAGTTAGCTAGATGGTATTAAAACAAAAACAAACTGAAAAAATCCCAAGGAAGACCTGTCTTTGTACTTATGAAGCAAGATAATGTTACTGAAATCTCAAGCTATTATATTGCCTGCCTTATCTGCTTCCAATATGGAAAATGGATTGACTCTGATTAAGAGTGTTACTGAGGATAAGGATGTAACTTACAGTTAACAAGCTCTGATGGATGATGCAATACATATTTTTCTTACTAAAACACAGCTAGAAATAAAGTCTGCAGCTTTAGTATACTGTAATGGCAGTTCATGAGTAACCTGTTTTCTCACATTAATTTTAAGCTGGCAGGCTTCCATTACATAATGTTGACTTTGGAATGAACTCCTTCAAAGCTCTCTTGAAGGCATTAACTTTCAATTTCAAAACTGCTGTAGAGGAACAGAGCTATTGGATCTCCTTGGAATACTTATGCTGTGAGGGCAATGCTGTTATTGCTCCTGGGTTAGAAACTATGCTGAGAAGGCTCACAGCCTGCTGGGAACATCTTGCATTTGGACTGAGCTGTCAGCACTCTCTACTCCAAAACTGCTGTAGAAAATGAAAGTACACCATCTTCATCAGTAATAATCTCTCCACAGTACTAAAAGTATGGGAGGGTAAAAAACTGTGAAAAGGTTCACTACAAATAAATCAGTAATTAGAAGCAGAAGTGTGAACTTTTTACTTTATAAATTTACACAGTAAAGTGATGAAATTGCTATCTTAATTTTTAATCATTTTAGGAAACCTTGATACAACTGCTAAAGGAAGATCCCATCTTGAGGCTCATAAACTGTTTTTTTGAAAATTTTACAAGGCATATTTGGGGTTTTGCAAACTGAAGACTGCAGGCAGCATAAGTGACAGCACTCAGAACATGTTGGTTTAGTGGTGGCCTTGATGCACCTCCTAGACTGCAATACCTGCTCAAAACTCCCCCTGGTGCACCAGCATTGGGAGGGAAGATTGTGCAGAGTTCCTGAGGGTGACATTTACTGAACTGGATGTAGACCAAGAGGCAGTAAGACCTCACCACTTCCACTTAGCAAACTGCTAATTAGACTGCCTGAGGAAGAGTTTCTTGGCTTAGGGTCAGCCCTGGGCTGCACACCTCTGTTTCTGGGACAGGCCTGAGCTACCAATACTCATGTATGGCATGGCACTCTGCACCTTATCAGTCTGGGCCTTGCTTGAAGGTTTCCTCCTCATGTTTCAGGACATAAAGTGAATACGTTCTGAGGCCTGTCTGATTTAAAGGGACATTGACAATTCTCAACCCATTACAATCCTTTAGATGTCTTTGTGTCAAATAAATATTAACATCCATAACCTGTTGAATGACTCTTAAAATATCATTGTTAGTATTCTACAAATTCAACTTTCCAAACTTATGTAACAAGCTTTTATCTTCCCCATTAAAAGAAATATTGTAAGAGGTTGCCCATGCAATCCCAAGTGCCTGGCTAGTGCTAGAAGCAACACAATATAACATCCAATAGGACATTGTAAATCTCAGGGCTTAAAGTCAGTAATGCTGGGTACTAAAGTCTCCCCTTATGTTTTTTTCACGTTTTATCTATGCTCAAGTTTGCAGCACAGTCAACCTTCAAAAAGATGTAAGATCAGGGAAGCCCTCCTAAAAATTATTCTTTTCTGTGCTATTGAACCACCTCAGAAATAAATACTTTATAATATGCTGCTTCAATGTGTCACTAATGCTGGAGGAGCCTACAGACATTCTTTGCCAAGTAGCTTTGTCAGAGACTGAGGCTTTCCATCACAAATGCAAAAACTGAGAACAGGCCTGCAGCTTGCCATAAGACAAGTACCTACTGTCTGCAGGAAACTGTGTGGCTTAAAGACTGGGCAGAAGGGATGAAGGACAGGGAGAATAGGGATAGTTTCTTGCAGAGAAAAAAAGTGTTATATAAATAAATAATGTAACAAATAGGAACAGAGAAAGAAGAATAAAGAACAATCCAGTAGCGCATAGATAAAACCCCCCCCAGCACATATTTTAGACACAACCTGTCAGGAGAGAGAATACAAATGTGCCAAAATTAATATCCTGCAGCAGAATGCCAGTTTTCTTCTGTCCATTCATCACTACATATAATTTCATATCCTGTTGATAAAAAATTATACTTTTGTGGGTTCAGTGATATTCCTGGAGGAAAGTTGCACTGAGGACAGAGAAATATGAATAATTAAAACATGGGAGATGGGAAACCTTTGAAAAGCACACCTCTCATGTTTTGGGAGGAACACAACAAACTACAGGGGCAGCCATTGTCAAAAATATTTGCTAATGACAGTCACCAAAGGCTTTCTGGACAAGGTGGCCTTTGTGCAGGAAAAGATGGAACTGCAAACCCCACCTTGCCCTGCTCAATCTGAACTTACACTGCTCAATCCTGCTGTATATTTGATTGTGGAAACATTGCATTCTGGCTCTCCCTCTTTCCCCTTTAAATCTCACTGCTCCCTGACATCTTTTTGACATCCCTGACAAGCTGCTGTTGTGATTGATGGCTAACTCACTTCAATTAAAATGAGTTTTAAATGGCTTGAAATAACACATGTAGCATGATTCCTGTCTTTATGTGTTTCTCCCTAACATAGACTAGAAGCAATCAGGCACATGCACCAGATAGCAAACCTGGAAAGAAAATTACACTGGAAGGGGTTAAACCAGAAAGAGACAAAGAAGACCAGGAGCCATACTCTCCTCAGCTCTCAGGGGAAGAGCAGTGTCTTAGACCACATAAACCCAGGGATTTCTCAGCCAGCCAGCCCTTCTGGTCCAGCTAGCTCATTCTTGAGTGTCCATCACAGACAACTGTCCTTCAGCTGCACTGCACAGCACCTGATTTGTATCATGTATTAATGCAATGGGGGCCAACTCAAGATTAAACACAAGATATTCACATTTATTTCCAGTCTGTTATTCCATCTTTATCACCTAAGAGGCTATTGTGTAATAAGCAGTTAATTTTGTTGTTAAGAGGCAATTGCAGAAAATAATCTACAGATGAGCGGCAATCTGAGAAGTAAACCTAGTGATACACCAGGATTTGATTTCAAGATGGAGGATCTCTAGACTTTAAATAACCTATAAAAAATTAACTTCTGGAAGGCAAGATTGAAGTGTTGTCAGTAAAACAGTTTTCTATCAGAATTACTCATAACTGTCACACAGTTACAAGCTTGGTTTGAACAAATGTTCTGAAGCAGGCTGTCTCTGCAACAAGAAAATTGGATTTTTTTTCTTGTGGAAAAATTTGTGCATGGGTGCAATGCATGGAGGGTGTATGTGTCTCAGTCAAAATAAAACCAAATTTCAGAGTATTGAAAGAATTTTTTGTCAGAATTCCTTTTGTGTGCAAACTCAGATGCCAAGATCTCCAGTCACTGAGATGCCAAGATCCACAGTCCTGTGTGATTAGACTAGAACCTTGTCAGGAGAATGGTAACCTTTTATGAAACACATGTGGTAGTAAGTGTCAGAAATTGGTAATGGCTACTCTGAGCACATCCTATATTCCCATCTCCTTAAAACTCATTGCTGGAGTGGAGATGCAGCACACCCCTCTGCTGTCCATGAATATAAACACAGGTGTAATATCCTACACAAAGATTTTGCCTTAATTTTGCATTGCAAAAGTTTTGACTTGCTTTTAGGGCATACTCTGGCATTAATGATACTTTCCTGTATATAAATTATCTCACACTCCTAGGAAGAAAAGAATATTATAAAGACCCCAGACCACAGTTCTGTCCTGAAAATGTAACATTTTAAATAACATAGTGATATGATTTTGATATTTTGTAAAAAATGAATATATGACGGCAAAAAAAGAAATGCATTCACAATGCATTTACAATGGAATTGTGAAAATTAAAGATACAAATTAGTAAGCCATATGTGAACTCAAGGCTCATAATAATTACAAGTCTGTCCATCATGACTTGTAGGTGAAACATTGTGGTCCCAGAGCTGATCACTTGGCCCATATTTAAAAAAAAAACTTTCCACAAGTTTTTCTAGTTGTGAGCTCCATTCTACTCTGGTACTGTTCCTTCTGGTGACTCTTCTGGAGTTCTTACTATGTCACTTAGCATATGTGCATTTTAATGCCACTGAAAGCTAAGGATTCTATATGAATCTGATTTGCATCCAGTTACTTTTTAATGACCTCATTAGCATTCCTTTTTTATCCTTTAACAGTGACTATTTAAATCAGAATCTTTTTTGTTTTAATGGAGTGTTGTCAAAGAGAGTGGAGGTCTTTGGGTTATCTTTCCAGAAGTGCTTTGGAAAACAAGGTCAGTGCTACAGTAGCTAGGTGGCAGAATTCATGGAATCATAGAAGTGTTTGGGTTGCAAGGGGACCTTGAAGATCAACTAATTCCAACCTCTCTCCCATGGGCAGGGACACCTTTTGGCTAGAACAGGTTTCTCAGAGCCTCATGCAACCTGGCCATGAACATTTCCAGGGATGGATCATTTAAAATTTCCCTGGGCAACGTGTTCCAGTGTCTCACCACCCTCAAGATAACGAATTTTTTCCTAATAGCTAATCTAAACCTACTCTCTTTCAGTTTGAATCCATTAATGATTTGCTTTCTGCACCAATTAGATACCTGTCTGCTTCTTAACCACCCTAGGTGTTGGGTCACCATTATCTGCTACTGCTGAAGTAACTTTTTCTGCTACTTCACCCCTCAAGGGAATAACCTCTGAAGTACAACAGTGGGGCAGTGAAGTCTGCAATTCACAAGTTAGAATCACCTCAACCTGTCTGTTGGAACAAGAATTAAGTCCAGAACTAAGCAGCTGACCATACTTGTTCAGTTCCAGAGTGTCTGTAAGTCAGACTGTCTGTCTTACAAACTCTCTAAGTCACTATTGTCTCCCTAAGACACCAATCTCTAATCCAAAATCTGGATCCTCAAAACCTTTGCTCAGCTTCTGCCTGGCTCTACAGATGCATGCTTTAGAGAGAAACAGTTTCCCCTCAGTTTCCCCTCAGTGAAACCATAGATGTGTGCCTGAATGGAAGCTCCTGGGCATGCTAATGCAAAGCATGTAATTGCCAGAATACATCAGGATGCATAAAGCAGATGTTCTTCTCCCAGCAATCCACAGCTACCAAAATTCCTTACACTGATCTTGGCAGCACTCTGTACTCTCTTCTCTTTGTCAGTAGTTGGTGGCTAGATATTTATCCAGAAAATGAAAAACCAGAATAAATTCTGTCTGATAGCAGGAATACCTACGTGTTTCCTTCCAAAGTAAAAATCACCACCAAGCTCACAACCAGTATCTGATTCACCTAATATTTAGGGTCCTGTCACAAGAAAATTCAGTATGGGCTGAGGGAAACAGCAGAGCAACTGGAATTCAAAAATGTGCCTTGAATGCTAGCCTAGAAACTCAGTTCTATTCTTTTAAGGTTTTTTCAAACCCCTGTATATATCAGGAGAAAGACCTGTCAAAAGTAATTCCCACATTTACTCAAATGCTTGGCCAAATGCTCAACCACTTGTGATTTTGGATATTTTCCCTAGTGCAGAAGGCAGCATCAAGGTGAGAGCAGAAATAGGAGAAAGGAGACCTTTTTGCAACCATACAAGGCTGTCTTAGGTGGCTGGATAATTATTAATTGCTCTGGTTCACCCAGGCCATTGTGATTTCTGCTTGCCTCAGGAGAAACTGTAGTCTCCTTCAAGCTGTAAACCAAACCAAGGCTCTTTGTTGTGTCCTTGCTTGCAGTTACTTTGTAGGACAAAAACTGTGGCACTCCCCACTCTGAGCGCACTGCAGTTAGTTAGCTCGAGGGCTGCAATGTGTCCTGGGTGAAATGTATTAGCTGAAGTTACAGTTCCAAGGAAGACTGCCCTGTTTGCATAAATTTACAGTTATTTTTTTCTAAATGTGCTGTACAGACAGGCTTTGATATTATGACCTGTTTTCAATATTCATCTTTTCTTTTCAAAATGTCAGAGCAGAGGGAGGCTTTCATGGTTAAGATTACAGCTACATTTGGACTGATTTTGGACTGAATTTAAATGAATAATGGAGAGTGTGTACCATATTGTCTGGGAATAATGTTAGAGCTACTGAAAACTGGGGCTCCTGACTCACAAGATTTTTAGTGCTATTATTTAATGACTGAGTTCCAGGAAGACAAAGAACATCTTCCAGCTGAATCTGTGTAACTGCAAAGTCAGGCGTGAAAGAGGCTGAAGCAAAGACAGCTCAGCACAGCACAGTGCTTTAATCTATCTTTTACAACATTCACTAAAGAACTCTCTGTCTATATCACTACATCATTCCTGGATTTTTTATTTTGAGAACTACCTAAAACATGCTGGCAGTCTAAAGTACAAGGATCATTGATTTTTGCTAACCTAGCTGAGAGCTTTAGGCAACAGAATTAGACTACTAAATCACAGAGCACTAAGCTTTATACCTGCAAGACACTGCACCCCTTTTATATAAGAATTTTCTAAGTAAGTATTCTGAGTCAGAGCCTCTTATGCAAGATTTTTTTTTTTGCCTGAAAAAGGGCCATGGCAGGGTCCTTTCATGACAGACATAGTACAGATCCTTAGTAAGAGAGGCTGATCTAGCAAGTTTATAATAAAAATGTGATATGAAAAATACTGTTTCTTGATTGTAAAAATATTTGAAATTTTGGAATAAATATCAAAATAAAAAGAGAATCATATTTTGAAAATGGATCTGTTTGGTTCATCATACATCATAATACTTTTGAGAATTTTCTTTTACTTTTAGATGTAAGTTATTAATATTTCATTTACTAGTATAATGAAGCCCATTGTTTTCCAGTAAAGAATATCATTATTACAGCAGAAAATTGATTTCTCAAACTTTTAGTAATTTTAGTTTCTGAGACAGGACATTTACTAACAATAAAATGGTTTCCAATCACTGTGGAAGGTTGAATACTGCCTCTACTTTAATGCACTGAATACTTATACCTAGTTAAGAAACACTGAGGGCTTATCAGACCACTCCTCTCTTACCAAAACCACACATTCTGGAAAGAAGTATCTGTAAACATTTCCACAAGCCAAGCCCACCTACAAAGAAGAATGAAAAGCAAGAAGTGTATTTTAGAAAAATTTGGTAATATTCTAGATCTGACAGCAGAGCAGAGGCTGAGACTGCACAACAGAATTTGGAGTCATTGCCATCAGCAATGAAGCACCACTTTGAGAAAGGCATGGTTTTGGTGACCATTTTCATTTTAAAAGCCCAGCACTTGAAAATTAGTTTTATTGACAACAGCTACCCTCTGAATTTATAAAACTGTCTTCCTTGGGTGATCAGCATTTTAATCTTTCTTCAATAAACATTCCTAAATATCACTGAGTGCTTCAACAGACTGTAGAATAGCCCTGAATTTTCAGGAAATTAAATGAAACTGATAAGCTTTTTGTAGATAACTGTGAGAAAAACTGATGTCACAGCACTTTTGATGAGTGAGATACGACCTTCACAGCTTGACGAACACTGTTATACAAAAAGCAGAAGAGAATTACATATTTAGGGTAGTTGATAAAAGAGACTTCGTGGCCATTTATAATCTGTTCCAGTTGCATCTCACAGATTCACAGAATATTCTGAGATGAAAGGGACCCACAAGTGTCACTGAGTCCAACTCAAAAGTAAATGGCCCATATTGAAGCCATGAACTAACTCAGTGTTATGCACCATTATTAGTGCCATACTCTAACCAGCTGAGCTGATGTCAGCTCATTAGTGATGGAAAATCAACAGCTCCAAAATGTCCATGAATTGTATGGTGATCTTGGTTCAGCTACCAGTGTCAGTGGGGTGGTCAGAGAGGTGTGGCACTGCCTTGGTGAGGCACAGCTCCTCATAGGGGAGCTGGTCCCTCCCAAAGGCTGCTTGGCTGAGAAGATAATACATGTGTTATTAAATTCCACAGTCTTTGTCAGTTTCTCATTTAATGGTACTTTAGCAGTCCTTTAAGGGATGCCATTCCAGTTCTCTTGACCAATCCAAGTAATACGTACTTTAAGGAAAGGTTCCTCTCTTTCCAAAACGTACAGTTTTGTTTATTGAACAGTCTAACCCCTTGCTCTTTGGGTTTTACTAAATAAATTCTATTCAAAATGTACATTTCCAAATATAAGTGACACCAGCATTTAGACAACCATCCCATACTATTCCTTCTTCACTGTATTTGTAACATTCAGAGGTAATTTCTGTTATAAATTCTTACTTTAAATGGTTTTTATTTAGTGTCAAAATAAATATTTCTGAAGGGTGTTCAAATTTGAGAGTTTCAAGATTATTGTATTTTATTTATGAATCAAAAATTTACGTATTTCCTGAACAACAAATAGAGATCTAACTCCAATTCTCTGTGAACAGCTGTGGTGCACTCCATTGCACCTTAGTTCAGGAACTGACAAGGAGAACATCTCTTTACAAAAGAATAGTAATGGATATGTACACGATCATATATGTTGTATATTTTAGATATGATTTGACTTGCACATGGATGTACTAGCATCTTCAGTGCAGGAAATTCAAGACAGTGTACATTTGATCAGTTTTGAAGTGTTTCCATTGTCTAATCTCCTCTAACACTGTCAAAATATGTAAAGTGTTTTTGCAGTGGCCTAGATTCCTAGTAAGGTGGCAAATGTTGAATTAAGGGTATTGAGCTGATTTGACTGCAGTCTTTCTACATGAATTAAAAAAAATATATTTTAATTAAGCTTTCCCCTTTATTTAGTTTCAACAGCTTCCTATGTATGCATAATATACGGACACACATACACACATTCTTTTCAAAGTATTGTCTTTCAATTCAACTAAAAGATTTCTAATCAGTTTGAGTTCATTTGAAATTAAATGGCCAAAATTACCTGAAAAATCTTTCCAATCAGCTTTAAAGCTGTGTTTAAACTACACCTCAAACTGAGCAGATGCCCCTCTTCCTTGTAGAGTATTTCCAACTCAAAGGATAAGAAACACCATTTTCCATGTATACAGGGCCCTGGGCACAAATCCTTGAAAATGTTGTCCTTAAAATTTATTCTGAAGTTCATTGTAGCTGCAGCATAACACATTTACCGACATGCTTTAGTACAGTAAATGCCTTTTGGGCCATCTCATTCCATTCCATAATTGTTTTCCGGGGAAACCCTTACCCTCTACTTGATTTATGCAATACAGATGGTAGGTAAAACTTGAATTTTTATTGATGCATAGTAATATCTTTCTCAGCACCCTTAAAGAAAGTGACATAATTCTTTAAGACATAATATTACACTTAGGAATTGCTCTAGAGGGTCATCAATCTTTTGTGAAACTCTTCCAGCACTCTGCTAGTGTTAAATAAACCATGACTAGAATGAAATTCAAAATAGTTTGAGTGATTTCTGCAAAATGTTCTCCATTTGCCAATTATGTAGCACTATATTTCATCCTATCAGTTATTCATTATTCTTTGCTAAAAATACAGCAATGGCAAGGGATTTTTGTGAGTTTCAGAAGAATTACAGATGACCCACTTCATGAAAACCAGGCATTATTTCATAAAACATGACAAAGCTAATAACTAAGTGATGATGAAGTGGTATTTGTTGATAATTTTTGTTTTCTTGAAAAGAAACAATATTCAAGCCCAGTGGGAAGAGTGTTTGTTTAAAGCCATTTTTGAAAATGTTGACTGGATCTTCTGAGCTTCTGCCTAATTCACACCCCATCCTGATGGTCCTTAGCTGGTACCAGAGTTCCAAAAGGCAAAACACAAAAGAAATAAGCATAATCTAAACATGTTGATCCAATATCAAAAAAGGCCATACCAATGTCCATGTTCCTTCTTCATAAACATGCTTGAAATAATTTATTTTCTTCCATGATCATAACCTTGCTCTGTCACCTCCTCGTGCCAACTTTTTCTTTAGGTTTGTCATTTTAGCTCAAATCCTAAATTGGGACTTTTAAATACAGTCTGAGTTCAGCCACCTAAAGTTCACTTTAAAGCATTCTAGGCATTTTTATATGTGTATAGTTGGGGTGTTTTGACTTAGATTCAAACCTCAAAGGAACTTCTTTTCAAATCCCACATTCCCAGGAGCTCTGACCCAGGGATAATGATGTTCCACGAGAGCCTGGCTCTTCATTCTGCAGATTCAAGGCATCAGCCTGGACCTTGAAGAGTTCTTTGCCCATACAGAAAGCAGAGTAAAGAACCAGTTTAAGGCTCCAGTGTGATGTCTAACATAGAAAATAAAAGCAAGACCCTAAAATAAGTTAATAAGGTGGGTGCATGGGAAAGCAAAGGCTTGGTATATCTTTGTCATTCTCTTTTCTGGCCCCATAGGCAACCTTGTCCCAGTTTAATAGGGAAAAAAAATCTTGATGCTGCTCACAGTATGTTATATACACCATCCTTATTACCACTGAAAATCAGAACACACTGACATGGAAGGAGGTTATGATGTGAAATATCTCCATTTTTTTCAGACTTCCCTTAGTCGTTGATCTCTGACTACAGTCTCTTTGATATGAAGAGAGGACAGCTATGAGAGGGGACTTTTTCTTCTTCTCTAGTAAAAGATGGTGTGATCATTCAGAGATATAATTAGCTGTTGTGCTTTAATTTGTATGCTTGCTGAAGGTCTTTAAGCTGTCTCCCTTAATATTAACATTCAAAAATAATGAAGAAAATCTAGTTTCCTAAAATATATTCTGTGAGACAAAAAATTAAGGAAACATGCAAAATAACTCAGGGCAGTTTCTTTAAATTCTGGAAGGAAAATAACAAAGTTTATCACAAATAAAACAAACTATTTATATTTACTTTTTATATTAGTTTATGTCAAATCAATTCAAAGTTTATCTTGTGTGTTTTAAATAGTGATTTTCCATTAACAAGGCACACACACACCAAAAGAATCCTAAAAGCACTGGCCCTTTAGTCTTTATTATCCAAGCTTTGATTCCCAGAATATATCCCAAATATATCCATATCATGCAGTGGAAATCAGCTTAACATTTTAGAATAAGCCCCAGAGTAAGTGCTGGTATGGTGCAGTGTTGGTCAGGCTGTTCCGCACTGATTAAAGTGCTCTCAGGACACAACTGACACTTCTGCCTGTGATTTCATGGAGTGCCACCTCCTTTACATCCCAGTTGAGGCAGCTTTGCACCAACGTCCTTTGGAAAAACACACCCATGCACTGGTGGCAGACAGGCAGGAGCACGAGAGAATGGCTGTGGCTGGGAAACCTTGCCATGAACTCAGGTCTGAGGAGAATCATAGGGAATGAGACATGATAGCAGACCACAGAGCTGTGGGAAAGACAAATAAGAGCTTCATGATATATATAGCTTCATAGAAACAGAAACTTTGAGTGTAGCTAGACATTAATGTGATGTTGGCCTGAATCCAGCAACTTGGTTTTAATTTTCCAAAAGACTCCATAAAAATCAAACCATTCAGGTTGGACAAAACTCAAATTTTAGTGAACTGTATTTCAGTTGAAGATATTTAACAAATTCTAACAGTTTATAAAATTTATAGAGACATAAGAAGTTGATCAAAGTTCACCATCTGCTACTGTAAATAAAAACTTTTTATTCTAATGTTTAAAGAAAATGGGGCAGCTGTCATGACATTCCTCACACATGATGAAATCAAAAGCCTATAGCACCTGTAGAACTGACACTACTGCAATCCCAACACATGAGACTTGAGTCTGCAAGTGATAATCTTTATTCTTACTGTAACAGGGTAAGGCATGCCAACACTGCAGAAGGTAAATTATTAAAAATATTTATATGCTAACATTTCTTCAACAGAGAGAGAGAGAAAGGATTGCCCTCATTAGATGTACAAAAATTACTAATAATAAATTAACCTATTACTCACAAGAGAAGAACCACAAGTTCACAGGCATAATTTCTTCTGTCTTAAAAAATAAAATAATCATTTGTGATATACTTTTTGAAGCTGAGTTGACTTTAAAAAAATCAGAATTTTCTTGTCATGAATGGACAGTGATTTTTTAAAGGAAGTTATTGAGAAATTTTTTGAAAATTGTCTCTTGTGCCTCCAAGTAATTCATCTACTTCACAAAAGAATACCTCTCTTCTCTGAAAGTCATTGCCTAATTAAAACTCATAGTACTGTGTCCTTTCTGGTTATGGCTGACTTTTCCCAAATTGTAAGAAAAAAAGCTACATCACTATATCTGTAGAGCAGCATTTTTTCCCTTGGAGATTTACTTTCAAGGAGAAGGCAGAGTAGCTCATCTCACTAGATGAGCATTCAAAGCCTGTTTGAAATACAGCTTGAACTCAGTGGGTTTGGTTTAGTGCAGGTGCTCTTCCTACTTCATTGTGTCCTTTATTATTTTCAGCATCATGACAATTTTCATATTAGTCTTTCTACAAGAAGGTGAAATACTGGTTAGACTGGTTCAAAACTGAAAACAGCTTTGACAGAGATGGGCCTGAGTTTTCACAGACAAAAGTAAGCTGTTTAAGAATTACACTCAGATTTTCAGGTAGAGACTAATGAACTCATCACAGCTGAAACAGATGGCCTTTGCTAGCCTATTAACTTTTATGGAGCACTGAAGAATCATCATGAAATAGAAGTAATCTAGAAAACATGGAAGACTCCTGAACTAGATTTAGGATATATTTTTTCATTTTAAATTGATTTATAGGGTTTCTTAATTTTGTTACACAAAGGATAAGATCCATCAAGATTTATATATATATAAAGAGGGCAAGTCAAATAATGTTGTCATGTAGAAAATATTTATAAGCAGAATATAAACAATCCTGAGCTGTGTGCATTTGAAATAATTTATGGAAGCTAAATCCTGTGATTAAATGGTACTTCGAGGTAAGTAAATTTCATCATGAAATCACTTTCAAGTTATTTAAGCTACTTTGTACAAATATGTAAACTACCTCTATAATTATTTCAGAAAGGTTATTCCATTTTTCATTGGAAACAAAGATAAAGATGGCTGAACTTTCCTTTTAAGTTAAGTAAAGAAAACTACTGTTTTCTTTTTGTATAAAAATGTATGACTAAAAAAAACTAGCTCACGAGAACCTCCCCATTGGGAATTTCATGTTAAGTGTAATTCAAAGTCTCGTTATAAATGTTTGACCCAGGGCTGCTGCTTCCGCTCAGCTGATATTCATTCACTCAATGAGCCACCTGAAAGAAAGTAATTGAAAAGCTGCTGGGGGATGCCTCACTATAGGATATATTGCTAAATGATTTCTGTTTGGAGACTCATCATTTGTTGCTTCCAATGAGAAGAAAAGTTTGTATGTGAGAATATGTATAATTTCTGAGTCACTCACTTCTATTTGCAAGGCAAAATGCATCTCATAAAGCCAATTAAGCAGTCAAACAGAGGAATCATAGTGTAAATTATCAGTATTTTATAAGTGTTAACCATCCAAAATACTTTCATAATTTTTTCAGTATTCACTTACTAACATAATTTTTTATTAGATCCAGTTAAACACAATGACTGATCACATTCAATTCTTTTTGAGGGCTGTTAAGTGAAATTGAAACCATTATTAGAGTAAATTAGAATTATTCAGAATTTGAAAGTTAGGACTTGGTTGCAAATATATTTCCTACAAATGAAAATGCTTCTTAATTAGCTTATAACCACTTCAAAGGACCAAACTAATATGATCCACATGAAACAAGGGTTAAGAATTATAAATCGAATATGATTTTGTCTTTATCTACTGTTGTGATTTAGGAAGGGTAGTCCCTAATGTAGTTCTCCCACCATGGGTTCCAACCACATTGCCACTCACTCCCTCACCCCTGACACTCCCCTTTCTGCTCTGGCAGGATGGAGTTGAGAATTGGAGGCACAAGAGAGGAAAACCATGGGTTGAGAGAAGAACAATTTACTGGAAAGGGCAATGAGATAAGAAAACAATAGCAGCAACAACATTTTTGTTGTCCTGGGTTGGTTATATGATGCTTGTATTCCTAATGGTTTGTTCTGTTTATGTTGGAGAATAAGTTTTGCACCCTTAAGACTTGTTCTGTGGGCGAAGAGGCGAGAGAAGGAGTGTGGAGTTTGTTATCAGAAATGGCACTTGCTGTCCCCATCCTGCTCTTGGACTGTGCTGTCTGTGGATGGACAGACAGTGGGACAGAACTCTCCTTCTCTTTTAGTTAGTTTTTAGCTAGCTGAGGCAGAGAAGTTCCCTGGTTTTTTCCTTTTCTTTGGACCTATTTAAACCCACTCTGGACTGAACACCAGAGGAGCAGCAGCTCCACCTGTGGCCACCGGGCCGGGCCTGGGCCGCGGCGTTTTCAGCCCTGGAGGGAAGATGAGACTGAGTGAGCTACAGCCCATGGAGGGACTTTCTGAGTTTGTCATCTCTTCAGGTTTTATTGTGTAATATCTTTCATTTTTTGTACCAGTGAATACTTTACCTGTTAAATAAGCAGGTTTTTTCCACTTTTCTCCAAGAAAATATTTTTCCCACATCAGCTGAGGAAGGGGCCACTTGAATTTGTTTTTCTAGAGGAGACCCCTTTAGAGGTTTTATTCTCCCAAAATTACCCTAAACCAGAACAATATTAATACCAAGAATATTAATATAGTACTACAAAGAAATTATTCACACAGAAAGCCCACGACAATCACTGCTTTCCCCTAGAAGCAAAACCCTTCTCCTCAGAAGCAGACCACTACTCCTACCCCCGGCAATGACATGAGGGGATACAGAATGACATCTGGGCCTTAGCCATGCCCCCCTCCCACCTCCTGTAAAAATTAACTCTATCTCAGCCAAAACTTGGATACCTACACATATCTAAAGCCTGCAATATATGAACCTACTCCAAAAAACTTCTCACATGTGAACAGGTAATCCTGAAGTATTTTACACATCTAAAGCCTGCAATATATGAACTACTCCAAAAAACTTCTCACATGTGAACAGCTAATCCTGAAGTATTTTTCCCAATTAGGAGAGAACTTTTTTCCCTTTTTTTTTTTTTTAATAGCCTAGGGGTAATACAATCAGAATTGCAGCACCAAACACCTGATGTTAGTCCTGACTTGAAAATATGCTTCAAAATAGCCTAGGTAATAATGAATAATAATAACAATAATAATAATAATTTAAAAAACCCAACTGGCTTCCTCCTCCTGGATCATTTCTATTTTCATCATGCCATAATACCTCCTAAAATTTTTTCCCAGCTGGTTACAATCTTACAATTCACCATATTTATTTGATAGCATTTATTTTTAATTACTGTATGAAACTTTTACTTCAGAGAATAAATATAGGTACTTTTTATGTCCAAAAGAGGCAAGGCACGAAAATTAAACTTATGAGTTGAATCTAACCTGTATAAAATCAATAAAAATCTGGAAAATCATAACACTACTCATGGAAACAGAACTCAATAGATAATTGTTAATTTCTAGGCTGGATGTTTCCTGTCATTTTAAGCCATTTTAAGCAGGTATCAATAGTTCCTATCCTATCCTTCTTTACTTGTTTAGAGCAATTTATTGTTACCCACTGTGCTGGTTTTGGCTGAGATGGATTTAATTTTCTTCGTAATAGCTGGTATGGGGCTGTGTTTTGGATTTGTGATGGAAAAAGTGTTGGGAACTCAGGGATGTTTCAGCTACTGCTGAGCAGAGTCAAGGCCTTTTCTGCTCCAAAGCCCACACCACCAGTTGGAGGCTGGGGGTGCAAAAGGATTTGGGAGGGGTCATAGCCAGAACAGATCATCCCAAGAGACCACAGACATATTCTGTACCATATGGTGCCATGCTCAGCAATAAAACTCTGGGGAAAGTTGACAGAGGAATTACTGCTCAGAGACTGGCTGGACATCACTTGGTTGGTGGTGAGTAACTGTTTTCATTTGCATCACTTGTCCTTCTTAGGTTTTATTTCTCTCTCTTTGTTATTTCTGTTTCATTACAATTGATATGTATCATTTTTTGTGTTTTATTTCCATTATTAAATTGTTCTTTTCTCCACCCACGTTTTTCATTTTTGAGTCTCCAATTGTCTCCCCCATCCCACTGGTGTGGAGTGAGTGAGTGAGTGAGTGAGTGAGTGAGTGAGTGAGTGAGTGAGTGAGTGAGTGACTGACTGACTGTGTGGTGCTTACTTTCCACCTGGAATTAAGCCATTCTTAAAGTATTATGAAGTTTATGAAAACTGTATTATGAAATTCTGCAAAACACTGTCAGACAGCATGCAGAAGCAGGAATGAAATTTCAGAAAGCCACCTATTAAAAATAAACCAAAAAAAAACCACACAAAACAGGTCATACTTAAAGCTGGTAATTTCAGCATGAGAATGAGAGAATCAATTCTATTAGCGCATACTTTAGGGCATACTGCACTGAAATAAAGGAATTAGAAAAGCAGGAGAGTAAAGCACTTTTCCCACTCAGCATAAGGGAAATGAAGGAATCTGAATACCAACCTCAGAAAAAGTAATATTTTCCTTTTTTAAGACAGAAAGTCTGAAGGAAATTTGTCAGCAGCTTTGAGTTTTTAAACAGACCAGGAAAATGACAGCAAAACAACATGCACGCTTCCAAAGAGACCTACCAAGGCAATCGATCAAGTGCAAAAAGCAATATTGAGGCAGATACAGGTCCTGGCAAATCACAAACAAGTTTATGAGATATGGTATTACTGACATCACTGGAAAAAAACCCAGAGTGAATACAAGGCATCCTCTGCAATCGTAAACAATATTAAGGACTGAACTTTCAAGAGACAGTTACTTGTCAAAGTAGAAACATTGCTTACAGTGACCCTCAAGCAGTGGATTGACCTGGTTCACAAACAAGTGGTAAAGTTATATAACAAATATATGCTGCTCTGATGGAAATATTCAAATAGGGAAATGGGGAAATCAAGGTTAAATTTAGTGGGGGAAAAAAATCTTAGACTGCTTGGAAAAAGCTTCCTGAAAGTTGTGTAGGGAAAAGAGAAGTTGAACTAGCTCATCCTATAGCTGCAAAGAAAAATCAATTTGAATAATGGTGGTATATCAGATAAAGTGTTATCAGTTTAAAGAAATGCTACAGATGTTTTCTAAAAAGCATACAAAAATTGCTGTAAAGTGGTCTGCAATGTTACAAAAGCCGAATTATTGGAAATGCCTCTAAAAGGTCAAAGTCAGTATATGAAGATAAATCAAGCTTACTTATTCTTAAAGTCGTGTTGCTAAAGCTCAACTTTCACACAACAGGGAGAGAACCAGTGAGCTACTGCAGAAGCAAGGACTAAAGGGCAGTTGACCTCATGAAAACCTTTTCAGAAGGTTTTAGAATGTTTAGACAGTTTGAGAGTTTAAAAACAAGGGTTTTAAGATTATTTTTTTCAGCTTCTGTCTTTTCACAATCACAAATGATATTTTTGTTGAAGTATTTTCAACAGTACATTTGCTTTCTGGTAGTATTGTAATGTGGTACTTTCTTTGAGACCTTCTATGATTTGAAAATCTTAAACCCAATGTTTTCTTCAGATTCTCCTGTTACTTAGATTATAGCCACAATATTTCAAGATGTTTACTGGATGAACATCAGAGAAGTAGTCAGCATGACAATCTGTAAATGGCATAAGAAAAAGAGCATTTGAAGTTTGAAGCCATTATAATTTATTTAATAATATCTATTATGAACTGCTTGTACCTAAAGATAGTTTAATTTTTTTTTTCAAAATTGCTTTTTCTTTTCTTTACAGTCTAAAAATATATCTGGATTTTAATGTTGTAGTACAAAATTATTTATTGATTTTCACTGACACTGTCATTGAGAGAGAAAATAATTTAATGATAAACATTACTTGTGATTGCTATTGATCCTAATAAGTATCAATTGGTCCTTTTCCAGCACAGAACACTCATTTTCTGTCCTTCAAAACAGAATTGCTGACAACTCTTATTTATTTCCCCATCCTTTCATGTGCAATCAAGATCAGATGTCAATCTCAACAAATAAATAAGTTACTGACAGAGTTAACATCACATATCAACATTTTAAAAGAATGAAAGTATTATACCAGATATGGTTTTTTTAATTTATAGAATATTAGTCTTACTTCCTACATCCATAACTGTTGAAGAGGAGCAATTTGAACCATTCCCAGTGTTTTCTTTTTTATTATCTTTTTGACTGAGTAGCTAGACTAGAAATGCACTAAAAACAACTGGGTGATTTAAATGCCAAGTTTGAAAAATATTTAGCTATTTTGCTGGCTAAATATGATAGAATATAAAATACAAAATGTATAAATTACTTTTTGAAAATTAAACTCAAAAATTCCTCAAACATTCACTCTATAATGAATTAATTTTTATTCATAATCTCTAATCTGAAAATTTTGAATATCATTTTTACATATATTTACTGCTTAGAAATACAATCTAACTCTATATTCGTCTACCCTTCATATTGCTTCAGAACAAATAAATATTATTCTTTTCACTTTTAAATTAAAAATATTTTTTCCTTGATTATACTTGAAATATGACATGAATATGAAATAATTTAGGTAATTGGCATATAACCATTTCTAAGAGGAAGTGTGGGCTACACATGGTGTATACTTCACACTTCCTAGTCAGTATATCTTAAATTTAAATTTATGCTGGCAGTCTATCACAAACCTATTCAGAAAATTGAAGATTGTTCTGGTTGTTTGAAGTGTGACAAAATGGTGGGTTTCCTCTGAGTCATGTGAAAAAAAAGATAAATCATGTAGTCTTAACAGCAAGGAAAATCAGTACTCAAAATTGCTGCCACAGTAAGGCCTTTAGTGAAGGAACTTGTTGCATCTGATGAGCATCTGGCACTTACAGAACTCTGAATATACATGGAATAAATAGCCTTAAGACAAAAATAAGGAGGTTAGAAATTGGGTCCTTCTCCTAAAAACAAAGATTTTCCTTGTAACTTCTCTATCTGTCTCTGCTCTAGCACATATTTTGGTTCTTTGCACTGTTCTGTCTGTCTGTGTTTATCAGGTCCAATCAATCTAAATATTTCTCAGTGACATTATTAGTTCTGTTGTCATTTCCAGTTTGCAAGTGCACCCCAGTACTTTTCCTTCATTCTTAGATAACATGTATCATAAAAACAATTCCATTGTTCTAGTTCAATACACTCGACTTTATTGCCTGCTGTTAGAGCTGTGTAGGAAAATTTTATTGAAACAAGCTTTTAGTACAGAAAATCAAGAAGATATTTCCATAGTGAAAATGATCTTTCAAACCTCAGCTGGTTCTTTTTTTTTTTAACCTTCTTTGCAGAGCATGCTGGATATCAAAAAAAGCTGTAGCAAGCATTCTACTCTCAGACATGAGACATCCAGCTCATTTAGGTTCCTCTCCATAGCCTCACATGACTTTTCTCTCTTTCCTTGTGATTCCGGCCATTTCTTGTGTCTTATCAAATCACATATTAAACTGAAACTTTGCAGGACTTGGAATGTTGTGTCAAATTTGCACCTAGGGAACTTCCCAGTCTGTTACTGTGCTGCTGAGTGCAGCTGCTTAGAGTTCCAGACATCCACTGAAGATAGAATTAGGCTTTCCTGGCCTATCATAGGAGCTGAATAAAATCCCTGGTAGTCAGTGGAGGTAAGAATGAAATATCTGATTTTAAAAAAGAGCTCAAAAGAATGTGTCTTGGAGGCATACCACATTGGTTTTGCAAATTTCTCAAGGGGATGAGATTTAGCTGCTAGTTGTTGGAGAAGAATAATGACAAAAAAATAGAATTACCTTTCCCTGAACAAGCTAGAAATTTGCAGTGCTTGCTTGGTTAAGAAGAGAGAAGTGAGCCACTCTCCAAGCAAGCTATATATGAGACTAGAATAGTAAAAGCATATATTGAAATTAAGAGGAAAGTGTTTATGAGAAATGTATATGAGCCACAGTGTTGGAAAAATGAGAAAATTACTCAAATCTCAGGACACCCAAATAAGACAAGTGTGCCTCAACTAAATTAAACATCAGTGCTTCAGAGAGATTTTCTGCCCACTGCTTTCTCATTTGTTTTCAGAGATGAAGCTTATATTTTGTTCCCATGCTATGGTAAATCTGGATCTAGTGCAGCTAGATTGATTCATACTTGCATGGCAAAAAGTCCTAGCGAAAGCTCTTGGTGAAAATCCAGACCCTGCCAGAGTATTTTGTGTGGTACATATCTCATTCCTTCTCATAATTTTTTTCTTTTCAGGTGGCCTCCCTACACACAATCATTTTTGTACTTTTTGTACTTAACATTAGAGCAAAATACAGCCATGCCCTAATATGTAGTAAGAGATTATTATATGATCATATCCCTAATATGTAGTAAGAGATGCCACTGTCTCCATCTTTTCTTAAAAAACTTCCACATTTTTTAGAAAAACCTGGTGTGAAGGAAAAGAGGGGAGACAACCCTGTGTGCTAGGGCTGCCCCTGGGAGCTCAGACATAGCCTCCCTCCATCGCAGGGGGAGAATCCTTAGATCAAAAGACCTATTCTAGATCCTTATGTGTTGAAAGCCTTTTTTTTTTTTGGCCTACAGCAGGTACAACATTGGAAAACACTGGAAATGGCATGCAATTCTTTACTGGTCTGACCATGTTTCCAGGGATGGAAGACCAGGAGGAGACTGATGTGAGGGAAGGGTTGTATGTGCCTGCTGGGGGGCTCCTTACAGCAGTGCATGCTGTAATGTGGATTGCTGTCACACTGAGGATACTGGACAAGATTTAACATGCTTCCAGTGTTCTAGGCACCATATTAGATCTTCCTTGAACAAAACACAAACCCCAACATGTTGAAGTTCATTAATTGGAACACTTCCACTGTGTTAATTACTTCACATGAAGCACTCAACACCAGGTTTGCAAATTCCAAGCAAAACCCAGGTATATTCTGCATCCCCTGGAGTTCGCAGCAGTTTAACATATACTGAAAATGTTCAAAAATGTTCAAAGACATTTCAGAAAAGTCTGCCTGAATGCACAAGGAAAATGCAGGGTTTTTGCCCTTTCATATTTTTGTTTGCTTCCAAAGTTTCACAGCCATTAGGAATACTTTGCCCCCTTGAGGCTCTTGCTGGCTCTTGGCAGACTGGTATTTTCCCTACACAGCAGGCACCGACAATGACAAGTGAGAGCATTGACTTTCTGCTTCTGGCTACCTGCTGCCTTTCTTCTCCAGTTTCCTCAGGAACAGAGGCTGATTTATGAAAATAAAGCAAGAGGAAGTGATTCTGCAATTAATATTTTAAGCCCTGTGCCTTTATTTCCATTGAATTTTTAATATTTCCTCTTTGCTTTTTTATTTAAGAAAAGTATTTTTTACAATTAAGATGCTATATTACTATTTTGTCTGCACACCTGGGATAGGTGATTTCTCAAGGGAGTGTTGAAAATTAATTATGACTGTGCATTTGCTGAGTGTCAAAACTCAAACTTCATCTGCCAAACAAATGCCTCTGTTCAGAATAACAGATTGTTAACTCACAATAATGTGCAGTGCCTTTTCCTCTACCCAGTGAAGAGGCTAGACAAAAGAAAAAAAATATCCACAAAACCAAAACTGCCAAAATTCTCTCCTGGGCTGTCCTCTCTGAACTGTGACTGCACAGCACTTTGAATTGCTTTGTCTTGCATGTCCCAGTGTCAGCCATCAGTCCTTTTAAAGCTTGCTGTCTTCCCTCAAGTAACTTTGCCCTTTAATGAGGGAAGTTTAGTTAGTACAAGAATTTGTAACCCAACTTTTGTTTGAGGTTTTGGTGGGTGTTTACTATTTAGGTTTAATGAGCAGTGCAAACAGCAGCCATCCAGGAGAGTGCTGTAAGAACATCCAGATTATTTATTCCACTGATCTGTAAACAAAGAAAGGGAGAGTTACAAGTTCAAACACAGATCAAGACACCTGTCCTAATCTTAGTTTTAAAAGTAGAACCCATTTTCAGCATGTTTCGTAGAAAAGGTAAAATAACAATGGTAAGGATTTATTAAGGAGTATGTGAGAGAGATTATTAAAGAATATGGGAGAGAGGAGTTTTGGCTTGTTTTTGGGTTTATCTTCTTTTTCTTTTTCTTTTTCTTTTTCTTTTTCTTTTTCTTTTTCTTTTTCTTTTTCTTTTTCTTTTTCTTTTTCTTTTTCTTTTTCTGTCTTCTTTTGGTTTTGTTGTTCCTTGTAATCCTGCTGTAAAGACTTTGACTATTAATACTTCAATGAGCAGTAACACTTTGGGAAGGTTTTCCTTTTACTGGCCTATGTGCAAAGAGATGCCTGACCATCAAGGCCACCACTGTGGTATTTCTGAGTCACACAGTAACAACATTTTTGAAATCTGGTCAAAATACTTGGGTTGTTTCATTTATTCAAAATATTAATCACAAGAACAGCAATGATCAAATTCACCTCAGGTGATGCAGGCAAGGCAGGAAATGGTAGTCAGTAAAATGATATTCACAATGCAAGGAAAAGTGCATCTAAAAAGTCAAGATTTGATCAAACAACAATTTTTCCCTTTTTTCCAATTCTCAGTGACATTTCAGATTGGTTTTGCATGAAATAAACTGAAAATGAAATTAAATGAGCTGGGTTACAGGCTGCAGTCAACATTGAAAAACAAGAAAAATCAAGAGAAACGGAAAAGTGGAAGATATTTGGAAAGACAAAAAGTAAAAATATATAAATAAGAAATGAAACATATATTACAAGATAACGTAGAGAGGACATGCTAGGAAAGACATCACTCTTTCCCTTTAGCATTAAAAAAATCATGCAACAGTTTCCCTAGCTGCACAAGAAAAAAACTTCAGTTTGAAACAGGTAACATTCCCTAATGTAACATTCCCTAATGTAGACAGTGTCCCATCCTACTCCATCTAGCCCTGTTGCTATTTTCTACTTCTCTGTCACAAACTTGTTTTGTGAAATCTGTCCCATATAAATTCAATATAATTACTTCCAAGTGTTGCTGTGATCTTCAGTTTATTCTGCTCTCTTAGAGATAGCATTTTTGCTCTGTCCATGACCTGTAATCTTTTTATCTTTTTAATATCTGACTACAGCCTACCCCATAATCTGCTGTCTCCCATAATCTCAAAGTTTTTGAGTGAATTTTTTAGTTTTTTGTTTGTTTATTTTGTTTTTTTGGGTTTGTTTTGTTTTGTTTTGTTGTTGTTTTGGGTTTTTTGTTGGTTTTTTTTGCTTGGTTGGTTGGTTGGTTGATTGGTTGGTTGGTTGGTTGGTTGGTTGGTTTGGGGGTTTTTTGGCTTTTTGCCCTTGATTCCCTGCATCTTTCATCTCCTTCTCCAGGTCAAGGGGTGATATTTGTCCTTGGGTCCCTCCCTCTTGCAAACTGCTTCTCTCCCAGCTCATCCCAGGCTTGTGGTTTCTGACCTCAGTAGAAGAAATGACAGTTCTCTCTTTGGTTTGGGAAAGAACAGCATTTCTTTATTTGACTTTTCTTCCTATGGGAACAGGGCTTATGTTATTATGTTGTCTGTCTCTGTCAGAGCCATCCCTTCTCCCACCTTTTGAATCAGTAAACCTATTTCAATCAAATTGCTTGTTTCAATCAAATCTTACATAGGTTATATTTATTTTTAAAAAACTTAAATTTTCTTAAGTTTCCTGACAGAGAATTTGGGGAGCTAAAGAAACAGATGCTTAAACTGAAGGAAACCCTGCAGAGTAACCCTGCCTGTTGTTACTGAAGTTTCTACACTGGAGAAGGTTCAATAAACAGGATCTGTAGAGATACTTGTATTAGAGCTGGTGCTTTCTTTAGCTTCCAATCAATGAGTCCTGACACATGAAACCATGCACCATCATGTTTCATTATGGTTAGCAGTGCTCAAAGAACTTCTTGTCCTTCTTTAATGAAAACAGTAACTTTCCAACATCAGCTCTTCCCTTTGCCCTAAGTATCACGTGAGGAACTTGGGTAGAGGGTGAGTCAGCCCAGCTCTCTCTATGATAATAAACTTTGAGAAAGTGGCCTGCACTTTCTGAGGCTCAGCTCTAGACCTCAGCTATCTATTTGGATAAAAATAACAGTTTCTTGCCAGAAAAATAATTGTGCACATTGGGATTTTTTTTTGTTTTAATTACGAAGTACTAGTAGCTCAGCATATTTGTAAGCAAAGCAAATTATAAAGGTTCCCCCTGCAGCATATGTTTCACTTTTCCTTCCAAAAAAGCATAATATGTTTACGAAATTAGGGTACTCCCCCAAAGGGCCTTGAATAATGATAAGATATATGAAATAACTACTGTAGGCTTTGAAATCAACATTGCAGAAGATAAGGATTTCGTTAGGATGTAGCTCAGTCAAACTTGATTAATTTGTGCCTGCTTGTGCCTAAGCCACCAAAACATTTCACTGGCAGGCAGTGCAAATGACAAGCCACTGCTTTGGTAATCTGGAGGGGATTCTTGTTAATATTTATGAAAACAGTCTGCAAACTGATTCTGTCTAACTAGGTCTGTCTGTACTACCATTATCTTATCACATCCCAGAGGGATACAAAACCTCAATACTGAATTAATTGTACTATGACATTTGGAAGAAAGAAAAAGGAGAAACTACTCTGCTGGCTCAAACCACTAGAGATTACAAATTGTATTTATGATTGTTGTTTGGGAAGATGACAAATACATTTTAATAAACATCTATCAATAACCATCAAACTATTTTTTCCCCAATATTTCTCTGTACTTTTTCTCAAACATTTAAAGATGCTTGTCTCCACTGTAAACAGAGTTTAGCAAGAAGTTGCATTTAACTGGAGCTGAAAGGTAACTGGCTTTGCAGCAGTTTAAGAACATAAACAGCAAAAATGAAAGTGGAGATTTGATCAAAGCAGTATCAGAAATTTGCAACATTACAGTACCAAATTACCTGTTATTTTACATAAAAAGAATTTCCATTGAAGTTATCATAGAAAATAAGCATATTAACTATGTAACATATATCTGCAAACTGACTCACAGTGGAAACCATGGCCCCTTTCTGTGCACGTGTATAAATGTATGTGTATTTTCCAACAAATTGCACACTAACAGCCTTTAAGCAAATCTGACAGAGGTGAAGATTTTAGATATTAATTCCTACCAGCATATTTAAACCAGGAAGTTAAGCAGAGAACTTAGAGTGTCTATGAACTTCCCTCGAGGATTGAGCTCATCCCTAACTCGGCACTAGAGAACCCAGGGATGCAAGAGCTAATCTAAGACCTCGGAGTAAGAGGGAAAGACCTTGAGCAACTTGGATCTGGAAATCTACTGACAAGCTAGAAATTCATGATCTAGTCTGTTCCTTGCAGAACAATCATACACTGCTTTTGTGGAGAATTGTTTTTGAACCACGGGGTTTTGAGTGCTGTGATTCACAGCAGTTTATGCTGTGAATAGAAATTTAGTTTTCCATGCCTAGTACAGGTGAAAACTTGACTCAGTGCTGGAGCCCCAGCATAAGTGAGGCTCCAGGAAGTTTGGGCAGAGACGTCCATGTGCATGTAGGTACAAACCAAAGTTTGCCTCCTCAAAACATACCCACACTGGAGGAGAATTTCTGGATTTTGAAAATGAGTACCTAAAGCCTACACATAGCTAATTTTATTTTATGTTATTTTCATAGTTTTATTTGAAGGCAAGATTACCTGAAAATTAATTTACTTCAATAGTTGGCATTCTGGTAACACAATGAAAGATAGATGCACTAACTTCTGAAAAAAGGTTCAATATAACGCAAGCCAAGTGAGAATAAAAGTAAGAATGTTCTAATGAAGCTGAAACATATGGCAAAGAAATTACTCTACAACCCTTTAGAGCGCAATAGATGATAATACCCTTGTTATGGAGGTTTTAAGTAATTCTGTGCAACTTAATTGCACTCCTGCAATAAAATGTAGAGGTTGGTTTAAAGTAGCAATAGGGTGGTTACCATTTTCTACTCAATTTTATTTATTACTTTATGTCTCCTACACAAGAATAATAAAAAAAAGATTTCTTCCAAAAATTTACTCAAAATTATTTTACAATATAATACCAGCTTTATAATTAAACACTTTTTTGTGGTGAGATAGGCTTATTTTCATAGAATTTCCTTTTTTATTTTTTTCCTCCTATTAAAATGTTTTGGTTGAAAACTTGATTTATTGATGACAAGTGGAAACTCTCAGATGAAACTTTAATGAAAACAAAAATGCATATAATCATTATATCAGTAACTCTGGTCCTATAGAACATCTAATATGTCCTACACTCCTACATGTTTAGATGAAATCTCAGTCCAGTGACACAATTGAATTGTAGAAGAAAGTTTAGAGTTAAATTAAAAGTGATGTTTTGCTGTTTTCATTTCCTGCTGTATGTGGTAAAATTTATATTCTTTTTCTGGCTACTCCTGTGTCAGAATAAATATTATTTTTTAGCCTGAATTTCTTATATTCAAATTAATTTTTTTAAAAATTTAGATGTTTGTAAGGAGTGATACACTGACTGTTTTTCCTACAAATTTAATAGCGATAATATCCATTCCCTCAAGCAGCAGCTTAGGATGTGACTCACTATATGTAAAGTGCTGACTTTCTCAATCCAGCCTCTGCATTACCACAGGTTTTTATGTGCACAGGCTGATATTACCAAATGAACTTCCATGCCAGGAAAGGAGTTGGAAATCTGGCTCAGCTAGAAGCCATTTTGCAAAGCTTTAGTTGTTGAAAGCAGGAACTATATTTTTGATTTAAAAAAATCAGTGTAAATTCACATGCTGCACAGGTGTGGAAGGGACATAGACAGAAACAAACATCTTCCCATGGATGAAATATTTAAATCATTTGGCACAGACTTCCTAATTTTTGCTATCATATAGGGAAGATCAAAATCAGGTGTGTTTTGATCAAAGTAGAAGATGATGAAGGACTTACGATAAAGCACTTTGATGTCAAAGTGATGAGCATTAAAACTATCTAGGGAGAAGGAGATGGAAAACTTCAAATACTGACTTGTTGTTGGACCAACCTGTATCCATTCCTTATAGGAAATCTGCCTTGAGCTTACACTTTCCACAAAATATTAAAACTTTCTTTACCAAGAGCTGACTTCAAGGAGCACAGGGGAAATGCATTTGAAAATCTTCAAATGAGAACAGAAACAAATTTTGAAGGGTATATCTATGACTTCTCTTGATATTATGCATCTACTGATAAAAATTCAGGTGGCTTTGAAAGGTCTGACCTTGGTTACTGAGAGTCAGCTACTTAACTTGCAGTTGAGTCTATTGCTGAGGTCTTCAAAGAAATTGAACCAGAAAACTTTGTTTTTCAGATAGTTCGAACAAAAATGCAGTCAGCTTGAGAAGGAGAAAAGTAATGTTCAATGAACATCAAGAGATCCAGAACAGAGAATTAGCTGCAATGCTGCAAAAAGGCCTGCTGCTCAAAGTAAGGTAATTCTCATCCAAAATAAAGTTGTAGGAAAATGGGGTTTATTAAGCAATAAATTGCATTTAATTTTCAATTGATGGCTAGTCAGAGGTGGGAATATCTTGAATTTTCAAAGTAAGGTCAAACTGTACTTGATTTCTTGTCTTTAAAACTGTTTCTTTTTAGTATCAAAACAATTTGAATTCCAGAAAGGTCAGGCAAACTACTTCACATCTTGTCTTCCCTGACCTAAAGCTACATATATTTTTCTTTGTCCTTTGGACTGAAATATGAGTGTTTTTCTGTGTGAGAGTGAAGATATTTTACCATAGCATAGATTAGGAAGGGATGAAGTGCTGACCTGGGGAATCAAAGCCTTGCAACATTGCAGCATCTTCTTCTCACTGTTTCTACTATAGTTTTTTCTATCCACAGAGTTCCTCAGAGTTACCTCCAGTAAGAATTTCATGAACCTACAGGAACTGAAAGAGGCAGGAAGGATTTTACCTAATCATCTGAAATTTGGATCCAAAGTGCATTTGGCATTCAAGAGAGGATTTGGAAAAACAGAGGTAGTGTCTTAGTCAAAGGGAACCTTTTACAATAGCAGAAGGATTGTGAACAAAAGACAGGAAAGGCAGATTGAGCAATGGATCAGGGAAACTGTGTGGGCCGGAAACAGCATAAAGAGTAATTCTAAGTATCCACATACAGGAGCTCTTAGCAGAAATATGTCTGTAGTGTAGTACGCCGTTTTGAATACTTAATCACCACCTCTGTTGAAAACTCTAACAATAAAAATATGCAAAATCTAGATAAAGGGTAGATTAAGTTCATTCATTATTGCAGTCTAAGACAGTTCATTCATTTCTTTGCTGCAAGGCCTTCCAGTTTTTTTCCATAAAAAAAATAAAACAGAGGTGACTGTCCCTATAGCATTGTACAAGTCTTACCTAGGTTGGTTTTTTTTTTTTTTGTAGACCTGAGGTCAAAAATTTCCTTCTCATGGTGTTACCACTAACAACTTCTTAGAATACACTTTTTTTCATCTGGAAAGAACTTACCAAAGGACCAACAATTTAGACGTAAGTAGTGGATATTTTTGGCCATATTAAAATATTTATCTATGAATAAACTAATAAGTGCACAGATTTCCAGTGTCTGTTTTTACATGATGTGGAGCAATTTCCCCCATGCTCATGAAAGTCTCTCCCAGAAGGGTAGCAGTGGGCTGTGCTTTCACTTTGCAGGGTATGCTGAAATTCCACATGCTCTGCAAGATTTGAGATCTCTAATTCTGCATGTGGTTTCTTCACAGATCTCTGATCATGGAGTAGATTTCTCTACTGGGATTTGCCTACTCCCTGCCTGCAGCTCCACCTCCAGGTTTTTGTTTGATGTCCTGGGTCTGGTTCAGGTTCACTGTCACAGCTTGCTGCATTGCCTTCCATCCCCAGGCAAACACCAGAAAAAGCGTGTCTTGAGCTTACATCAAAGCACAGCTGAACCTGAGTTTCTCTCCAGATTATTCACAGATTCATACTACTTAGCCACAGCATGAAATCAGAATTTCTGACAAAATTCAAAGCTAAAAAGAGAAAAAAAAATCATATGGTGTCATTTTCTACTGAAAACATTCATTTTACCTTTGATAAACATATTATAAATCAATATACTCAGGACTTGGGCAAACTGCACTGAAAACACTACAGCTGAACAAATCATTCCAACATTAATTTTTAATACAAGTACATAAACAGAACTGAATACTCTGGGTCTTGCAAGCTCACCCTTTCCACAGGGATGGTGAAGAATCACAGTTTGTAAAAGTGTCCTGCTGCTGCCATCTGGCCGCCGGCCGCCCACTGAGCGAAACGGGCACTTGCAGAGGCAGCAGTCAGTCAGTCAGGGGAGGATCACCTTCCACAAGTGCTGATTTACTGCCTTAGGAGATTGATTGCAGAGACATAAGGTAAAAAACTCTGCAAAGTACAGTAAAACACGAGAAGTGACAAGAGGCGCAAAAAAGTAGAAGGACAGTAAAGAGACCTGCAGGTGGTACATAGGGCAGAGAGAAAACAGAAGAGGGTAAGTGGAACAGGCTACATTGAAAACAGCATTTTGGGAGGACTTTAAAATGGTATCAAAATTATTCTAGGATGGGAACAGGGAAAAGCAAAATCTGAATTTCAATTTTCTTCAGTGTCTCTGACTATAAAATAGTAACATCCATATGCTTTCATGAGGTTTTCCATGCCATGAAATTTTGTGCCCTATTCAAATAAATGATTTTGCTTTTAAATAAGTATGCTATTTTACATAAATGGTTTTGACATCTCTGATTTGCAGTTCTATTATGTGTGCTATTCAGGGATAACAGCAACAAAGTAGTAAGGGTAGACAAAGTCCAACATTTGAAGTGTGGCATCCATATAAATGTCAGTTTGGTGGATTAATTTAGTGTTGGCAGTTCTGTGTTCAGGTGAGTTGAATGACTTGCCCCAGGTGATGCAGGTGAAGCTGTACATGCACAGAGAGAGCCTCTGACATTGTAGCTATTAGGTTCTCATTGAGTTTAATTCAGGTCACTGCTGAAAGTCATTTACCATTGTCAACTGTTGAGAGTTGTGAAAAAGCCACCCCACAACGTGACACCATTAGTTATTTCTTCTAAGAGGAAAAGTCTTATTAAAACAGCAGGAATGCTGCAGTGTAATCAGACGTGAAGTGCTCCATGCCTGCATAGTGTCAGCAGACTTACTTTGTGCTGCGCTAGGCATGGCTCTGCCTTCCTTCCCCATCCCAGTGACATTTCTCTGCATGAAGTCTTGTGTCTAGCTGAGAGATTGTTGACATTAGAACAGTCAGAAAAGTTCAGTTAATACACAGCAGACCACTGCATGAAGGCTCTCTCTTAAAAGGAAAGAGGCTCCAGTTCCCTGCAGTTGAGCTTGAATATGAGCTTGAAACTGTTGTGCTCCATCCTGAAAGATCCAAAAATGTTACTCCTTGGCTTAATTAGCCATAACTCTCTGGGGACTGCCATATCATAGGACATTAAGCAGCAACATTAACATGAGGATTTCCTACTTGCATTTCCTACTTGTTTTTTTTCTGGCCAAGATCACAAAATTTTGCCCTCACATCTGTGATGTACAAATAGCCAGGACCAGAATTGACATCTCCTTGCCTCAAGCCCCATGTTAGGAATTGCCAGGAACTACATTTCCCTTGACTGTAGATTTGCTTGCACCAGGGGTAAATCAAACACTAAATAAAAGCATTATCAGTATTTTAGTCTGCTTTTTAGAGAGAAAAATCCTTCTTATGGAAAAGAACAGTTTCACATTTCAGAAAAAATATTTTCAAGTTGCAAAGGCATGACAACTTAAGAGCTCCATGCTCTTGTGATCAGACTGCTGGTAGTAGAAGAGTGTTTACAGCTAGCTCAGGTATCTCTACATAACACTGCAAATTGCAGCATACTTGTATCAACAGCGGCTACTGGAAAAGTAGAGTCTCAAGAACACTTTTAAATAGCTGTTTACTTGGGTTTCTCCCATTTTATTGTTTTCTACTTTCTAGTTTTCTAGTGTGGAGTAATTCTTTTGGTCTTTGAAAAGTTGGTTTAGCAGTTCAGTGGTGAGCACTTCTAGGTGGGGATACAGATGTCATGTAAGGTGGGAACAGCACCCAAATTTCCCCGATCCCTGAAAAAAAATATTTTAACCACTAAACTCTCCTCTAAATATCATGGAAACTCTGGTCACAAGCAAACCTGCACATTGATTTGAGGTTTCCTAGAACAGCTGGCTACCTTGAAAATTGGTGTAGTTTTAGGTATGTACTCCCTTGGAGCATTTTGAATCATCTGACATGAAGAAATTTCCCATTCATTTGAAGTCCAGAAGACATTCATGTGCCTGGCTTGCCCTGTGTGCAAAAAGGGACTGGAAAGAACTGGAAGGGCTTTTATTCTGCTCTGAAGTCAAATCACATTCCTGAATTAAGGATTATCTCACCCTAAATAAGTGTAGACTTAGCTTTTTTGTTACTGTTGTTATTTCCAAATTCATACTTTCTTACAATTATGTAACAAGTGATGTAGAGCAATGTCTCAGAATAAAAACAGTAAGCTAGTTATGAAAAACAATCTAAGTATACCTCCTGTATGCAATCTGCAAACTAAAAAGAATGTATTAATGTGCAACTGCCTTGAGGAGAAGAAAGTTTAAGACACATCCTCCTCTGGAATCTGACAAAATATCTAGCAGTAGGCAACTTCCTTTACAATGCATATCTTGCCATGCTAATGCACCCCACTCAAGAGAACATTGTGTTATATTGTATTAAAAACCCAGAATATTAATAAATGTTATTTTTATATACAATTTGTGAACTATGTTAAAATTCATACAGTTACATTTCTTATCACTAGAAAATGTTTTCCTAAATTTTGTTTAATATTTACCATTTGTTACTTTCCTCTGTCTCCATATGCCTATGTTTTCACTCACTTATACAATTGCTCTTAATATCAAAGAAATTTCTCATATGAATTTTAGGAGTTATTAGCAAAGATTGATTTCGGTAGATATTTTGTCACAAGTGGGTTAAAAGCTGTCACAGACAGACACATTTGGCTGCAAAAGACTAATATGAGAGCAGGTTATGAGTTTCACATTTTTAATCCCTTAGCTTATTGGTTTTAAACAATTTAACGACTTAGTTTTCACTGTAATAAAAAATGCTGGGTGCTTTTGTCACAGTGCTGTGCCTTCTAAACAATAATTACTATTCCTGATTGTTCTTTCAAACATATGCTCTCGGTGCCCAGCTTATTGGCAAAACCTATTTAAGTGTGGTGTGCTCATCATCATTGTCACGTTGCAGTAACTGAAATAGCTTTCATAAAGAAATATCCATCTGGTCCCCGGCTTTATTTTATTCTTTGCTTATTTAGATCATAATTACAGTTGTGGGGTATCAGGGTAACTACAATTCAATATTGATCCTATGGGTAACATCTGTTGCGAGTGCCTGATCTGAATATAAGTAGGTAGTTTGTTGTATTTCATTCTGAGTTAGAGCATATTCTTGTGCAACAATTTCATGTTTCTCAGGTGGCTGGTGTTTTAACTCTGAAAATGGAACTCTGTCTTGGAAGCAATAGCTGACATTATAGCATAATTTTTAGAGTTCTCAGACTTTTACTGACTTTGCAGACTATTATGAAATTACGGTTGATTTTGTTTCCTGTCTTTCTAGGATATTTATATCCAGATGTTGAACAGTTTCATTGTGTGTGTTTGAATGCTTTAGCTGTGTCCTGCCCCCAAGAACCAGGGGTAGTACTTTACCATCTTGAAATGATACCAAATTCTGGCCCAGGAGGTCTTAGGGGTAACACTGTGTTCATCTAGTCTGATTTCTGCTTTGCAGTCTGCCTTTACTTACTGCACTAATTAACTCAGTAAAGGGAATTCTGCTCTTCCACATAAGTGGGTAATGCAGTAGTAACTGCACTGTAGCACAGCTGAGTTATCAGCACAGAGAGAGATGAGGGGAAGATTGTTTTACACAGTTAAGTGTTGTTTCTCACAAAATGGTCCTGTCACACAGCTGGTAGGGACTTAGAGAGCTTAAAACAGCATTTTAATGTCCAGAATCCACAGGCTGGAAAGAGTCTTCATGGAAATCTTTTATTTTAAAGCTTCATTCTTCAGAGCATTTTCTTCATTGTTCTCAGCAAAATACATTATATTTGGGTATATACACTTCCACAGTGGATAGTGAAAAATTTAAGAGTTACATATGACATTGAAAATTACCCTATTGAGGGTAAAAAATGTACAGGAATATTTGTCAGGCCAATATTTCTTCTGTTCAAACTTTACTAAGTTCCCACACATTAATTTTTTGTGCCTTTTTCTTCCTAAAAAAATTACATCTGAAAAATTTTAGTTCACAAACAGTATACACATACCACACATTTCTCTTATCTGGTATCAGCTCTAGAGATCAGATTAAAATATCTGAAGGTCACATAGATCAGAACAAAAAGGTCAACAACACATACACATCTGGTCAAGAATAAGCACATTTTATTACAGACTATGGCTCTTTTCAAACAAGATCTATTTTCATGACACCCACACTATTCGTCTAATTAAAAACACTCAGACAAACAAAGACAATGTTCCAAAATATTTCTGTGTTCATCTTTGAGCTGGACTTGTGCTGTTTCTTTCATGTCTAACCATTGTGGCTGCACCATTAATAGTTTAGAGAACAATGTGTGATAATAAAATGACTGCAGAGCTTGCAGGCACAGCTTCTGAATAATGGACTACTTTTTCATAGTCAAACTTTGCAGAGAAACTTCCCTGATTTATTAGACATTTATACAACACATTTGGTATCTTGCATGTTTATTTGGATTTTGCAAGACATTTGCCTTGCAACTGAGAAATGTAATTAGCACTCAGGAGAAGTGAATGCAGTTCCCAGCTTTCTTGCAGGGAAGGCATTCCAGTGGACGGCAGGAAGAGACAAAGTGCCACATCCATCTAGCTGTGGCTTAGCTCTTAGTGTTGTTCTATGCACAGATTAATGAGAAATTCAAGACACCTACTCTCCAGGGTTCCCAGACATGCTGTACTGTCAAACAGAGGTAGTTATGACACCTAGGTCAGCTGCTGGCAGTAGTTGGTGGCTCACAATAGATTCCCTCTCTTAGTGGATTTTTTCTCAGGGTGTGCTGTCTCTCTAGTCCTGAGCCAAGAGATAATGTGCATATACATTGCACATGCATTTTGTACCACAGCTCTTGGTCATTTTTGTGTAGTAATTGGTAGCAGTTTCTGAGAATTGTTAAGTATTTATTACATAAATAATGAATCTGAGTTTAATTCATATGAGCAAATATGGAAAACATTTTGGCAACAGCCTTTTGATTGCTGTTTTTCGTGTTGCAAAAATGTGGCAGTGTTATTTTTGATAGATGTTATATTTTGCAGGAATGTGCCCTTTCTTCAAATGATTTTATATTTTCCTATTCACACGTCTTGTTTCTTTCTCTTTTGCTGTCTACAAGAGTAAATACATTCAGTACAAGAAGATAAATTGAACATTGGGAAATGTTATAAGTTCTGGGCAATATTTTGCCATTTATCAGTGAGACAAGAAATTGTCTTTTAAAAAACGTATAAAGAGAAATGATTGATTTGAAAAATGAAACTTCAGTCATCATTTACTGTTTTAGTTATGCAGTGATCCAAAGTCCTATATTGCATTAAAAATGGCTAAAATGCCGTTCTCTCCATTTGTCACATCTTTTGGTATCTGTTGGGTTTTATTTATATTTTAAGTGAAATTGAAGCCTGAGAATTGACTGTTCACCCTGCTTTTATGCAGTTCAATTTACTGCAAAAGGATTAGAGTAAGGCAGAGACAGATCAGTAGAGAACCTGGAAAATCAGCCATGCACTTTTGTGCCCTTCACTCACCATTAACTTGTCTGTACTTCATGAATGAGGGTAAAACTGATATATTTTAATGAAAAATGAATTCAGGAGTAACCCAGTGTAGCTCTAATCAAATCAATGAAATAAAGTGGATGTAAACCATAAAAAAAACCCAAAACACATATGTCAGACTGCAGTTGTCAATTCATTTTACTAAATTTTAACACTAATTTCTGAGGAAAGAGACACAGCACATGGAGCCAGCTGGTTCTCTCTTCCTGATTCATTTTCTGTATTGACTTTAGTGCAGTGGAGGCAGCATCCATTACTGCTGTGGATGGTTTGGACTGACTCACATATCATATGCATCTTATGTTAGATTTTAAATATAGTCAGTTTGATCTATTTAGGGAAGGCATTTTGGAGGATGTTTCATGTAGTGAATAGTGCATATATTCTGTTTTGATGTATCTTAACCCATAGCTGGTAGCAGGTCAGTTCCCCAAGTCATGGAAATTCAGATGTTGTTCCTATGACATCTGTTGTCGTTAAGTACCAAAAACTGAAGGAGTGTCTCCTTTGAATTTGGTGAGGGAAATAAAATAAAAGGTCAGAAGGATGAGTAATTTAGTCCTGAATTTCTTCACCCAGATATCTGTAGAATATGTCAAGGTGACCCAGTTTTCAGCTACTCACCCGTACTCAGGGGACCAAGTAGCTCACGGGAAAGGATTTGATGGTGATGACTGGAACTGAATGAGCTGTGACAAAGGAATATGGGTTTGAGAGGACAGTAGCTAAGTATACACCATTCAATACTTAATCTAAAACTGGGCTTCTCCATGAATTTGCCTGAATGGCAAATGGTGTGAAAATATAGAGAGTTGTAAAGAAGGGCTATAAAAATGTTCTGACATACAAGATTTTCTATTTCCATGAAAGTAGGGACAAATTTCCCAATGAATAAAATACATGTAAAATACAACTCTGTTACTGAAACTGAACTAAAGTGTGTGCAGAAGAGAAAATTACATTTTTCCACTCTATCAAATTGTCTAATAATAATAGCAGACATCTTTTAAATGCTACAAATCAAGCTGTCACTTCATATCATACAATTTGACTGCTACATTTCCTTTTTCTTTAGAAGATCCTCATGGGAATAGGGTGGAACAAGAACTGTCAATTTATGACAAGAAACATTTCATATTCAAAGTCACAAAACTTGTTGTAGGTGATGAGATCTGGAAGAAAACCCTCCATAGTGTTTCCCATGAGATTAACAAACTGTGGAAATTGTTGATATCGCATATATTAAAATTTATATGACAAGGAGAGTCCCCAGTATTAAAGCAAAACTGGAATTTTCCAATAGTTTTATTAAACTGAAACCAACTTCCCTTTCTTTAGGTATACAGGAGCTAGAGGGATTTGAGTACGTATGCTTTTTTAAAAAAATGTGCAGCTACTCTCTTTTAAAGAATACCTGGAGAAATAAGATTAACTTTGAAACACTGTACTCCTGTTTTTTCTTTAATATGGCCTTTTCTGCAGAGTCCTAAAGACTGCCAGCTGAAAGGCAAAATTCAGAACCTTAAAATAATTTAGTCTGGATCGAAGCTTTGGAGATCATCCAGTCCAACCTCTGACTTGAAGCAGAGCCAGCTTTGAAGTCATATCGATCTTCAGGGAATCCCTGAAGTATTTTCAACAGTGTATTCAAATGTTACTCACCTTTCCCATTTAAATTAATCTCTATAAAAAGGCTGCTCTGTTTTGCAGCCTTGCAATAAAAAATCAAAGTAGAAGCTAAAATACACATATTATATCAAATTCCTTCAAATAGACAATAAAATTCTTATATCTATATGTTATTTTCTACACAAATCATTTTGAAATGATTTGTGTAGAAAATATATTGAATACATTTTGTTGCTAGGGAAAAAACCATCATGTAGCTAGAGAAAACCAGGTAGGAAAGGATTGGAGTACTTTCAAGTTATTACCACTAAGAGGCCTTGGCCACCATCCTTTGCTGCTCTTTACTGCTGACTATTACTTCTTCCATAATAAATATATATTATTATTATAACAGCTCTGTTTGTTAGGACACTGAGGGAGGAATGTTTGTTTTCCTGCATTTTTTTTTCTTTAAAGCAGTTACCTTTGTACCACAAGAACAATGAATTTGTAGTTGATTTAAACATATTGTTTGCTGTTTTTCAAAAGCATTATTGACTGAAAATGTCAATGACCATGGGTCCCACTCTGTATGTATCAAATTTATTTTAGTTGTGTCTTGCTTTGGAAATATTGATTGCATTCGAAATTAAACCCTACTGTGCTGTTCAAGCATTCAGTGAATCACCTGTAATAAATTTGATTGCAGAACTTGTTTAACTACAGTATCTGAAAAAAAAGAAATCAATGGCATGTGCCAGCTGACCTTTATGTTAGCAAATATAATAAGGAAATATTGTTTAGTAATGTCAGTTTTTGTGCAGTAAGTATTCTTGAACACCAAAATGCAAAAAAAAAAATCCACATTTCAGCTGCTGTAGAACAAGAAATTCCTATTCAATTCAGGGATTCAGAGCCTGCAGTGTCTGGCTTTTTACCCAGACTAAACATTTTTGATTTTTTTTAGATTTTCTGTATACTCTGTTCAAGGAATAACACTATTCTGTTATATGTATGTACTGTTAAACTTTTAAGACTTTACAGATTTTCCAGCTAATTGAAATTTTGTGATTTTTGATTAGACTGCTGCATCTGACTCTTTTCTCAGAGTTGAGGTACACATAAATCTGACTTTTTTCTCAGAGTTGAGGTACAAATAAAAACACCTAAGAAATGGATCTGTGAGGGAATGTTACAAGATGCCTACTTCAGACAGCTGTGTTAAAAATTAAGTGGCAAAGCTGACTGAAAAGCTCCACTTCTTCTCAATTGTCTTCTTCAGTCTTGTGTACAAGTAGCCATGAAAACACTTTAAAGCAGTCAAAATTTTGTATTTATTAAATACAGCATCTTGGCAAGCTTATTTTCACCCCATATTCACTTCACTTTCATCATCAGTTGCACAAGTTTCTTCCCATACAGTGTGCAAGCCTAGATGTTTACAAAAAGGCATAAAAGAAATAATTTTGAGAGAAGAAAACACAGAAAAAAATGTATGAGAGTTCCTAACTGTTCCAAGAAGTAGGCTGATTGATGTGCATGATAAATTAAATTACTTATTTGTGAAATGAGCAGGTAAACAGTCAGAATCCTTGTCTGCACCTGCCTGCAAATGTCCCAAGAGAGAGTGGATGCCATAAACAGAGAAGGACAAAATTGGATGAGATTTGGTAACCAAACCACATTCAGCTAGAAGAACATTTTGTATTGCTAAGAACACAAAATATTACTAACTGTCTGGGTCTTCTTTTAAGATAAGCAAGTTTTTATTTAAAATGGGCAACTTTTCTACAGCAATAAACTTATGTGAGCCTGAGATTCTATGCTGGCTTTCTACAGCCTATGATTTTCTATTAATTTTTAACACAGAAATGAAGTGTAAAACATTAAATTTCACCCAATGTAGTGCAATGACATCAGTGTCATGGCTACCAAATTCAGAAGTGGTAGGCTGCATATTGCTCCTGCAATCCAGGATCACTCCCTGCTGTGCTGCTCTGATCCTGACTAGCTCGAGCTAATTCCACTGAAACCCATGGATCTGCTGCTGTGACAAAGCTGGGTGATGCATGACCAGCCCATGTCACTCATTCCTCTGTGTCAAAGCAGAGAAAATCCTAGAAGTCTCAGACTCAGACCACAAAGGGAACTCACGTGGTTGATAAAAAGCCTGACAGAAGCTCAGGCAGATTTAGCTGCTGCCCATTCTACTCCTCTGCAAGTCTCTGTCTCATTTATTTTAAACCTTTGTGCAACTCTTCCTCCTTTGAGGTCCATGCTGGTGGACTACACAGCAAATAGGGCAGCTCATTTTGCTACCATGGTCTCGACAGGACAAGAAGCTGTCAGAGGACCTGTCCTGAACCATCCACCATTGCTGAACACTATTTGGCACATATTTCTTCTAGTGAGCAATACAATCTCTTTTATTCATGCAACAGAGACCTGTTAACTAAAATGGATTAGCCAGTGCTATGTTATGATATGTTATTATGTTACCAAGCCTCTACATGCCTGTTGAAGCATAGATCACAATCTGCCCCGACCAAAGCCAGGACAGAGTTAATTTCTTGCAGTAGCTGTGAGGGGAAGGAGTTTGGAGTCTTGGGTGTGGTGAGTAGGTTACTCTGTACCACCTTATGTCAGCATGTGGAGGACGTTTTGCCCTAATCACTGTGCCTAAAAATCATGTGGCTTAAGTAACAGAAAAAAGGATTTAAGCTAAATATTAAGGAGAAAAGTTAATTGTTAGGGTGGAAAAACACCAGGAGACGATCAAAAAATCATTACACCTGGACAGCAGTTGCATAAGACATCTGCACTGCTATTCATGTCCAGATTTTATGGACTGAGAAATATCAAATCCATCCTGATGACCTCTCAACTTTGCTTATTAAGTACTGTAAAAGCAGTGGCTGTACAGTCATTTGTTTGAAATCAGTTGGCAAAGCAGGTGATATCGTGGATTGCAGTGCTGTCCTCTGTGACAGTTTATTGGAAATTTAAGTTCTGGGCATGGATGTGGTACTTATTTAATCCATTTTAGGGTTTTGGAAAGCATTCATAGGCATCCTTTTATATATATGTATTGATAAAATATTATTTTGTTTTTTAAAACATACTTAACCTTCATAAACGTACTTAGAAACTGGGGAGACGGCGAAGAACATTGTCTGTATATTTTTCAAGACCACTTTAAACTAATCCCAGAAATCCTTAGGCTCTCTCCAGTGCCACAAAACAGCTATAAACTAGCTTAACCAGTCTTTTGAGAGTGTTCTTACACAAGGGAATTGTCAAATAGGCAGCAGAAAGCTGACACAGCAACTCTTACAAAATATGCCTTCCTAAGATTTCAATGCTTAAGATGTTCCCAGGTCATCTTCCCAGGAGCAGATTTTCAGCTTCTAGGTGTGCTGACATGTAAAATAAACTTAAGCAACATTTGATTTGCTCCAAATGACTGGAGATAAAGAAAATCCCTATGAGTAGTGAAGCAAAACAGTGATTTTGAGGCACTCCAAAGTCCATACAGGAATAAACTAACAAATACAAGAAACAAAAAACATGAAGTGTTTTAAAATAACATTATTTCTGAATTTATTTTCACATGTGAAGAGCCAAGTCATATATCCTACAGCGATTTGAGTGGGAAATGACATTAAAGATCATCTAGTTACCACCTCCTTGCAATGGACAGGGACACCTTCTGACCAAATTTCTCAGAACCTCATCCACCCTGGCCTTGAACACTTCCAAGGATGGGGCATCAACAACTTCCCTGAGCAGCCTGTGCCAGGGCCTCACCACCCTCACAGTAAAGACTTCCCAGTATCTAATCTAAACCTACCCTCTTTCATCCTAAAGCATTTCACCTTTACAAAAAGTCCCTCTCCAGCCCTCTTTAGGTACTGAAAAGTTGTTCTAAAACTTTCCCAGAGCCTTCTCTTCTCAAGGCTGAGCAGCCTTAACTTTCTCAGTCTGTCTTCATCAGTCAGGCGCTGCAGCCCTCTGATCATCTTTGTAGCCTGTGTGCACTTATTCCAACATGTCCATGTCTTTCCTGTACTGGGGGTCACAGAGCTGGATGCAGCAGCACTCCAGGTGGGGTCTCGGGAGAGCAGAGGGGCAGAATCACTTCCCTTGTCCTGATGGCCACACTGGCTGCTTTAGATGCAGCCCAGGACACATTTGGCTTTCTGGGCTGTGCACATTGCTAAGCCATATTGATCCTTCTGTCTACAAACACCCTCAAGTCTTTCTCCCCAGGGCTGATTTCAATCCATTCTCTACCCAGCCTATATTTTTGTGCTTGGGATTGCCCTGACTCAGGTGCAGGACCTCACACTTGGCCTTATTGAACTTCATGAGGTTCACATGGGCCCAACTCTCAAGCATGTCAAGGTCCCTGTGGATGGCATCCGTACAGTTCAGTGTGTCAATTCCACCACACAGATTGGTGTCATTGGCAAACCTGCTAAGGATGCACTCAATCCCACTGCACATGTTGCTAACAAAGAGGATAAAAAGTGCTGGTCCCAATCCTGTCCTCTGAGGAATGCCACTCATCACTGTTCTCCACTTGCACATTGAGCCATTGGTCATAGCTCTTTGCCAGTTCTTTGCCAGAGCTCTTTCTCTCATTCAGCCAGTTCCTTATCCACCATGTGGTCTGTGATCCATCATCATCTCTCCAATTTAGAGACAAGGATATTGCGTGGGACAGTGTAAAATATTATTTACCAGTCTAGGTTGATGATACTTGTTGATCTTCTCTCATCCACCGCTGCTATTATTTCACCAGAGAAGGCCTCCAAATTTGCCAGGCACAATTTGCCTTTAGTGAAGGGAAACGTGTAAAAAAATTGCCTATGTTGGTTGTTGCCAATCACCTCTTTATTTACCATGTGCCTCACAGAGTTTCCAGGAGAATCTGTTCCATAATCTTGACAGATGCTGAGGTGAGACTGACCTGCGTGTAGTTTTGTGTGTCTTCCTTATTTCTTTTTTAAAAAATTTGGGTTAATTTTTCTCTTTTTCCAGTCAGTGGGTAGTTAAATGGAATGTCAGATATGATGGATAGTGGCTTAGCCACTTCCACGGCCAGCTCCCTCATGACCTGTGTATGGGTCTTGTCAGGTCCCATGGACTTGTGTACCTTCAGAATCCTTAAATGGTCTCAGACCTGCTTTTCTCAATAGAGAATGGACAGTAGCACATGGCACTTGTAGAGAGCTGGAGGTAGACACTCTATTTTTGAAGGTGTCATTTCAGCTGTATGACCGAAACACCAGCTATTTGTGTCCACCTTAAAAACTTTTGTTGTTCTTGTCACTGCTATGAGAACGACCCTTAACATGTCCCATGTCTAATTTGTCAGAGAAAGTGGCTCTTTCCTTGTATTGTTCTAAAAGAAAAGCTAATCAACTTACAAGAACATTAACAAATATAAGAACAAAATATAATTATGTTTTTTTTTTTCTCCTGTGGATAGTAGTAGAGGAAAATATAACAATCTGTCCAGGAAAGATCTTGTTGATAAATGGAATTACTGCCACTCAGTGATTCCTGTTTTAAGCACATAGTGATTTACTGTGTTTTATTTTCGGAAGCTGCATTTTCTCGTAAATCTGTACAAATCTGCCCAATATCCTGTTTTCTTCAGGCCATAGAATATCAACCATTTTGGTACAAGAAAAAAAAAAGCATATGTGTCATAGGAATTTAACAGTGTGTTTGAGCATGTAAAGATCAGAATGTTCTGGCAAAGCTCCAACTATTTCTGCAGAGTGCAGTGGAAGTAATTAATGAAAACAATCTCAGCATGAAGAACAAGACTCCACCTCATTCTTTAAAGCTTCTGATTATTTAGTCCCTTTTCCTTTTCCATTATTCTAATTTGGTTTTCTAGGACTTGGGTGGTAAATTCTTACTACTACTGATTGTTGAAACTATTATGATATGCTTACCTCAGGTACCAAAACATCTGGGTGAACTACAAGATTGCTCCTCCTTACTAATGCTTAATTAATTTATTAACGTTTAATTAATGCTTAATTAGAATATTTTGCTGGTTGTTCAGAAAATCGCTTAATTAGGAGACAGATTGAATAATTTTTTAGCACATATTGCTGGTCAAGCAAGTATGTGACTCTGGCTTTTTAGCTGCTTTCCTGCCTTTTCAGAAGATACAAGGAAAGCAATGCCTAGAAAGTGATTCTTCACCTCAGTATACAGGATTTGAACTTAAGCTTCAAAGTCTGTGCTTCCTCTATGAAGTAATAATAGCCTTCATTTTTTATAATGCTACTTACCAGCTGCTCTGAAGCATGGTACAACAAAAGACAGTATTATTAAGTCCCAGCAGAAAGATAAAGCATTTGAAGCATTAAAAAAAAAAAAAAAAGGAAAGAAATGACAGACCAAATAGCACCTACTAAGCCTCCCAAGAAGCTTTTTCAGGTTGTTATCCTTAGCTCCTCTGCTCAACCATGTTAATTGTTTTGTAAACTCACTGCTTGTTGTTGAGATGCAATCCCTATTCTGTTGAAAAACATGAATGAGGACTAAGTATGTAGGTATAAGAAAAGCCAGTCTCTGGGTTTGGGTTATTGCTGCAGAAACGACTGTGTACCAGGGTGGATAAATAGATGTAAAATACTAGGAGAGACAATACCATTTTTTCATTTTATTTTTTGATTGTACCAGGACACCTTTAAATCTATTTTCTAAAGAACATTTTGAATAATTGCATAGACTACCTATATACTGCCTATTAAGGGCTTTCTTCATTGAGAATTTTTATTTATGGTAACTAGAACTGAATTATTAATAGGTATATTAATATTTTTGTTTGTTTTCCATCAAATCAAAACTCTAAATCTTAAAAAGAGTCTGAAATACAGCCAGTTGATGAAAATCTAAATTCACTTCTTGGAAATTTCACAAGCGGTCAACTATTTCAAAAAGATAAAACTATTGTTTGCTTTGTGTGGCAGTAACTGCTGGCTCCCATCAATTGTGGCCCAGCTTTCTAGAACCACTGAAAATCTATTTTAAAAGCAAGAATACAGAGAAGTGATTTTCACCCAACACTTTGTACTCAAGCCCTGTGATGTGTTTTTGCACTTCAAATGGTAATTTTACAATCATTCAGGTTTCAGACTCATAAACTCTGACTGCAGGAGAACATGTGAAAACCTGAAAATAAAGAGACAAATCAATTTCAAATGGGAGTGCTAAAGGGTGCAATGTGTTAGGGCACAGGACATGACCTGCAAAAGACACAGGGTGAAGGAATGCAAGCTCTGCAGTGATTTCTAAAGTCATTACAATAAAAGGGGGGAAATACCGTCCTCTTCTTTTTGTATTTTTTCATTCAATTTATTTACTGTTTTCCTGCAATATGTTATGAAAGCAATGAAACTGGAAAAATGTGTTTGCCACAGGTTTTGTACCTTTCATTTCATGCTTCTTACAACTAAGAGCCATAGCGCTATACTTATGAAATGTGTACCTCCAGCCCTAATCACATAGATCTATACTTAAATTAAATTAGTAATGGAAAACCACAAACTGATATGCATGAGAATAAAAAAATGAAATATCCTTTCATCCTTGCTGAGCTTAAACCAAATGCACTAAACTAGGAAGAGACCTAAGGGTCACTGCAGACAGCAGAGACTTAATAGAGGATAAGGCACTGAAAAAAGGACAGACTGCAGAACTGTGGATTTTTATTTTCAATAGTGGCACAATACCATGTGCACTCTAAAGCATTAAATCACAGTTTTTCTAGTACTTGTGTCTGTAATCATTCTCTGACAAAAGTGGAAGCTAAACATCCATATCCAGGGCACTTGAGGAAAAAAGGGAATTTACACTCAATATGTATTTCTATGTTTGAAAGATCATTTAATACAACACCCTGATTTAATCTGAATAAAGACAGCTGAACAATTTCTTTGTTCACAGTCATATTTTAGACCAGGTCAAATGAATTTCAAAAACACTTTAAACTAAATAGGAGCAAATCACTACCCTTCCTGTGTAAGACTGGTCACACAATGAGGATGGGAATAGCTTATTCAGTAATAACTAATCCAAGAATCGCTTGAGATATATATATATATATATTTAGAATGAACCTTGATCTGGTAGCTTTTTTTTCCTACAATCTGTTCCTGAAAGTGACACTAATCTTGGCAACTTTCAGTCTCTGGGAAGAAGTATTGTCATTCCCGTAAGTACTTTTAAATTATTCCCAGTTAACCATAAACTAAACCATAAATACATAATTAAGGATTAACAACACCCTTTATCAGACATGACAAACAAGCTTCCCATGCTGTTGTGAGAAGTACTCAACAATAATGTCTATTTGGAACAAAAAAACTTCTACATATTTTAAGCAGAAATATTTGTGATACAAAACAAATTATTCTTATTAAGAATTATTAATTCTTAAGCACTGTGTGACACCAGTGCTAGAACTGGCAAGGTTTTGAATTATTTTAGATACAGTAAAATTAAAAGTGCTAGTATTCTTGCCTGGGACAAAAAAGAACACTTTCTCTGAAACACAGCCAGAATCCAAGTGAACAGTGTCTTGTCATCTGAAGATAACTGCTGTCAGAATTTTACTGTTTTATTACTTGATCCAATTAAAATAAATAATTTTTTTTAAAAAGCTAAGTTCTGCTGATATTGTTTTCTTAATGTTAAAAAATAAAAATTAACAGTTTTATTTAGGTCCTACTGCTTTGGAAATTACTAGATAAGCAACCAGATCTGGTTAGAGAAAAATTGCTGGGGCAATAAGGTACTAAATGTATTGCTGTTACATCCTGTCTCTAGTAGACCTGCATGACCTTCTGCATAATCTCTCTGGTTGGAATGCACATGAACTTCAGGGAATAGGGTGAAGCTTCAAAAATGAGATACCCACATCTAAGCACTTAGAAAATCTGTGTCAGACTGCTGATGAACTTAAAATTAGGCTACCATTTTAAGACTTTGAGAATCCATGCAGAATTCTTAGGATGCTGAAATAAAATCTATAGATAGATGCTGTCCATGGCCAGTGTTCTTCCCTTCCTCATGTGTTCCTGGAGTGCCATGCCAGTAGAGCCCTGACTGCAGAAAACATTATGTTGGAAAAGAAAATTTCAGGATGCTGGTCTTAAAAGGACTGGGGATGATAAAAACACTGCTGCTATTTCTTGAATGAATCCCTTGGTAACAAACAGCTCTGCCTACAGAATAAGGATCTGCAGTTTTCCCTCTCTCTACCTTGTGGTTAACTTGGTCAGATACAAGCATGCATTTCCATATTGCTGCAGTCATGAAGGAAGAGCTTGTTCAGAGGTCATTCTCTGAAATGAATTTGCACAGTGCATTTCCTCAAGGAGAAAATTAAAAGCACTCTTACACATTGTCAGTATTGCTTGAAAAACACAGAATGGATTTTAAATAGTAATTACTACTGAGCCAGGTTTTATGTTTGGCTGAGAAAACTTTTAGAAATGACTGCTGTCTGAAACATAATTTTTGCAGAAGTTTGTAAAATTATTTATAGCAATAATAACCATAAATTTAGAAGGAGAGGAGGAGGTTAAACATGAAGTAGTAGAAGAACTACTTCATGTTAGTTCTGGTCTTTTCCAGAAAGGATAATCTATAGGAAATAGACATCAGAAGTCCTGTAAAATCTGTAATGGAGTCACACACTGGTCTGCTCAGTGTACCTGGTCAAGGATGCTATTATGCCTAAAGAATGTGAAGCAGCTATCCATGAATGCCTCCCAATGCAGAAAGTGCAATACTGGCCACATTAAATGTAATAGAGTTTTTAGCTCTGCCTTCAGCAGAGCAGAGACAAATTCTCTCTTTAGTTCTCGTTAGTTTTTAATGAAAACTGCAGTACCTGCATCTGAATATTTTTTCTCTCTTCTCACTGTTTCCTATGTGAACCTCCTACAATTCAACCTTTTTGTAAGGCATGTGCTGTATGAACCACAGGAATTTATTAAGAAAACCAATCCGTTTAAAAAATAAAGAAGCTTTTTTTTTTCATGGTGAATCACTGAGCTTTCTGGGTTTTCACTAACCACTATTCTATTTTATTTCCAGATAGTATTGTTTCCTCTTAATGTTTATGACCAAAATACATGTATCAGGTTAAAGATGTAATAAAAAACTATATTAAGTAAAAATAATAATGAAAAGTCATATTCTAAACATGATGGCTACCTGCCATATTACCTGCATCATTCTGCTATGGACTTGCTGTTTCAATCCTTCATAAAACACATTTCTTATCTACTGCTTATTAACAAGGCAGAAAACTAAAGTGAAGAACCAGTGCACATAAACTGTCCAGTGATGGATTTCCTCCTAAAGAGAATCCTGCTTTGTTATAAGCAAAATTAAACAATGGCCTGTGGAAGGATTCCCTTCCCATTCAATACTGGGTACTAAACTGAAGTTCTTCTCTTAGGACTGCAGTTTCACTGATACAGTCCTAAGAGCTCTTTAAAACTTGGCATTTATATCAAGTTTGGCTTGTTCAAAAATTTTGTTTAAAATACCAATCAGAAATATTTTGTCTTAGAATTTCCACATTTCATTTTTCAATATAAGAGCTTCACTCAAATATTAAGTAATGATCTGTCATACTGGCAAAATTTTACACAAATAATTTTAAAACAGTTAGGAAGCATTGATGTATCCACTTTCGGTCTTATTCAAAACAGATACTGGGATATTTCTGATCCTGGATTACATTAATATGTCTGAACACCAGCAAAATTCCAGCTTGGCTTCTACCAATATCTGTTTTATTGACACAGGTAATATAACATACTCTTTTTTTGAAGTGATTATAAAAACAGTAGTATTTATAAGCTTTTTTTAGTTATTTGAACAATAAAATATTTTCCTGTGTATACTACAGTTTAAAGAACATGCTGTTATTGCATAAGTAGCATGAAGTTCAGAAAAGATTATATGAATGACAAAAATAAAACCTTCCCTAGGATTCCTTTCAAAAACTACATCAGTTCATAGTTTAGATTTCAGAGTGTGATTACTCTCCATCTTCTGTTTATACAGCTAGAATACCTGTAGGCAAAGCAAGACATTGGATTGATTTATACAAGGTATTTTTTAACAAATGAAACAATGACACATCTGTCTCAAGAATTTCACAATCTTAAGCCTTCACAGCGGGCAATACAATTTTGGTTTTAGTGGTCAAAAAACTGTACATAACCAGTAGCCCACCACATTATTTGAAAGCTGCCTCCACAACAACTGCAGAAAATGACAATGCATCATCTTTTAGACTTCCCCAAGTGCATCTCACATTTGTCCGATCTAGAAATTAATTAGAAGAAATAAAAGAAATTAAAATTTTGAGAGAGGAAGCTTAATAAAATATAATCAAAGTTATATTTTCAGACATCTAGAGACTTTAGTAGATTTTCATGCAGGCCACAGCAAGTACTCTGTCATTAGGACCACAACACACATATATGTGCCTAATTCAACACCAAGGCAGAACAAAGCAAAAGGAAAATACCATAAGAAACCAATGTATCCAGAAAGTATGCAACCGTCCAGCAGTTTGGACTCTCTCAGTTTTGATCTAGAAGGCTTTCAAATTTTGGTGCTTTTCATCTTTTGTTCTGTGATCATGTACAGAACTCTCAGACATGAACAAACACGGCTGCCAGCTTGAAGTCACTTTGTCACCACAGCAGAACCCAATCAAGATTCCTATGAACCAAATCCAACCTGTGTTTTATGATAAAATTCCAAGCAATTCAAAACTCCTTTTTACACGAAGATGGCAAATTATAAGGATATTGCTTTATAAAAATTTATTTCTCTTTTAGACAGTTTAGAATAATCTTTATAGTATCAAAGACAGCAGAGAAAATTAAAATTCTGTCTTTACTTTCCAGTTTTCAGGTATTGAATATTTTAGGAATACCCCAATATTTTAAGTTGTCAGCAAATTCCCTTCAGGTGCATATAAATCTTAATTTCTAAGCTAAAGAAAGGAAGCAGCAGGAATTGCTGGCAAATGATCTGAATAAAGTTTTTGTCTTCTAAACAGATGAAGATAATATACTATGAAGCACGGTATCTTTGAGAAAGCAAAACAGTGGAAGATTCCCAGGGCTAAAACTGTTCTCTGGAAAAACAAGAAAAAACCACTTGTCCTTCCAGGATATAACTAATAAGGACAAAGAACAAAAAACATCCTTAATCACTCCTACTGCATTAAAATGCTTTTGGGGAGCTGCTTTGACTTCACACAATGACAAAAATATAATCAATGGGTAATTCTTGAGTGTAAGCATTTAAAGGACCACATAACTCACAGCGCACCGTATCCAAGCTTTTCTTCCGACTCTCCTCTCAGGGGAGTGTTAGTTGAAAGACTCACAACAATATATTGTACTAATTGTACTATTACAAATTGCCATGTCTTCAACATTGACACTCTATCAGTTCCCTGCAATGTATAAAAATGAAGCTTAATATCCAGGTACTCAAACCAAGAATCCCCAGCCTTGTCATTATTGTGGGCACAATAGCAAGCCTTCTTGGAATTGGTCATCCAAGCCATGGGGAGGCTTGGAGTTAATTACATCACCTTGGACAATAATTTGCTCCTTGTGGTGGTAGTTATCTCTTTCCACAGTTGTTTTTCTTTTTTGTTGCTCTGTGATGTCCCATTAATCACAGCTACTTTTAATCTGTGTCATGTGATTCATCATCCTTTATCCCCGCAGCTGTTTCCATCCTGGACTCTGATAAACTGCTCATTTAAGTGGGTGATGTCCAACCTTGAATACCACAACAGCTTGTAGCACACCACAGAGAATCAGCTACTACATTCACACAGCCCAAGGTTTTTAGTAAGGCTAATTATTCTACAGACCCTGCTCATTTGTTGGGGTGGAGAGCATCTGAAATGAGAGGATAGAATTTCTAATATGGGTTTGACATGACAGGGCATAAAAATAGTCAGAGTTTTTATAATTTGATAGTATGCTGCTTCTTTTCTTCTCTCTTTTCCTTTCCTGTCTTCAAGTCTTTCAAGTTTCATCCTAACATGACATGAAGCTGACTATATTCAATGGTCTGTGGAGAGGTGAGAGGAAGAGAGAAAGATTTTGCTTTTTCAAAACATTTTCCCACTCTCTTCACTCACCTTCTTCTATGATAAGTGGAATACAGCAGGGGAGAGAAACATTTACATAAAAATAAAATGAGACCTAAAGCAGATATAGTATCTAATACCATAACTTGGAAAATAAAAGTATTTCAAATAATAATATCCCTTGATTTCTGTTTTAAATGGGAGGAGTTTTCTGTGATTTTTCAATTTATACTTGTGTTAAAAGACAAGTAACAATAGAATGTTCATTCAGTGGGAACAGATATCTCATTAGTGTGTTGTGTATGAGATGAGTATATCAAAATGCCAGAAAAAAGTACCATTAGGTTGTTTTTAACCTCAAGAATGAGCCTGAGGGCAGGTGTAAGACACTGACTCATTCTTACCACATCAAAATTGTAGCTCATAATGGCTTTGCAGTAGGACTGGCTGCACCAGCCTGAACAATGCAATAGATTTCTATGCAGAAAAAAAAAATGCTTTTCTTCACAATTACATCAGTTTTTTTGCCTGAAGCAGACAGAGGAGCGGGCGAGAGACAGCAGCAGAAAATGTGACCCCATTGCTCTTCTGACAATATGGCATTCCTGGTAAGGTGTGATAGCCAAACTTTCTGTTGATGCAGTCTTACAAATGGCTCCCAGGTAAATCCTCTTCTGAGTTATGCAAAAGAGCATGGCAGAGGGGTGAAGAGGAGCTGGCAGAAATGTAGAAATACCTGTTTGTATGAAATACCAGAGCCTGGTGGAGCACGTGGCGCATCTCATGGTGGAACCCTGTCTGGCTACACACAATTTCAGACTGGAAGAGATTCAGCTAGGAGTAAGCTGCCTGACTGGTAGCCTCATAGTCTGTGAAGCTCAAAAAAATGACACTGCAGAACACATTTACACTCTGCAAGTCTAGAACAGTTCATGCCACTGTCAACCCCTTTTGCTCTACACCTTCCACCCTACCTTACTATTTTTGCTTCTGTGAGAGAAAGATCTCAGTTTTCACAAAATATGGGCATTTAAGAATTGAAAACTTGTTTGCTAGTAGAAATACTAATAACTTTTGAAGAGCAAACAGATGAAGGATACATATTCTATGCAAAAATCTTATTAAAACTTTGGTCTTGTCTAAATGAAGCTATAGCTCTTGGAGGAAAAAATAAATTAAAGAATGGGATATCACTTAAAAAAACAACCAGTTCCTTGCCATTTATTGACTGTAGTGAAAAATACTGATTCAAAAATATGATATTTATGCAGAGCCCATAGTCTCTGCACACAATCTGCTATGGTTTTGCCAAAAGCTGTGTCATAACTTCATGAAATATTTTTTAGTCTGGTTCTCTGTGAAGAAGGCGTGTTGTTCCACCTACTTGAACAAACCCTGAAGGCAGAGGAGCAACACACTTTTCTGGCCTTGAAATTTCCCCTTTCAGTTCTCTGATCCAACCTCAGACTGACAGATCCACAAGAGCTGTGAGTGAGACACTTTCTGTTCCCTGCTAACCTCTTGGCTGAATCACTTCTCCTCATAAGAAGTCTTCTTAGAGCAAGGGCATTTTCTCTGCTATCTCACCATATGATATAACAAAGAATATTTATATGCGATGTTTTGCAGAGCTGATCTCATGCAATGGCTCTTCAGAGCATCATCATCCACATCGACATTTTCCTCTGAGACTTGAGAGCATCTCCAGAGACACCTGGGAGATGCAGCGAAGACTGTGACAAAGGCACTTCAGCCTTCAACATAATCTCTTCCAGATGGAACAACCGCACTATCTTTGCTCTACCACTCAATTGACTTTCAGAGGCTGTAGTCCTTCTTTATTTTAAGGTCCTGTAGCTTCCTGCTTTTGTTAGAAATGCTTATTGGAACAAAATTCAAGTTCTTTGTCATTTGCATTAGCACTTTGACATTGTGTGCAAATGCATCCTGTGTTTAAGATGTCTCTCCTGGGGTGCCTCAAATCCTGCTTGAACTCTTATGTGAACAGTTTGGAAAGGCTCCTTCATTTTATGACAGTGTGCCACAGTTGACAGTATTACTAAACAGATCTCTGAGACAGATATTATCAAAGTTTCCTCCTGTAATCAAGTCACTCATATCAAGTCATTCACTTTTAAAAGGCTTGTGCTGTCTCAGAAATTTTTATTCTAATTTCTCTTGTTCTCAGCCTCCCTGTATTTAAAGAGGATTATTCAGAAGCAAAACATTAAGTAAGAACTAGTTCTTACCTTTCTTTTTACTAGAGCTAATAAAAAGTACCACCATTATGTGAGAACTTTTTTGGTTTAGTACTTGTTTGCACAAAAGGCTGAAACCATAAGTAGGATACAAAGATTACACCAATTATTTATCTGAAAATTCCATTATACTATTCTCTTATTCTGGTTTCACTTATGAAGCAAAGAAACAAAACATATAGAAGGAAGAATTTTGCTTGATATGGTATAGTAGGTAAGGTCTTATTTTATGTCACATCTTCCACTAGTTAAATAAGATGCCTGACACTAATTGCAAGTGTAGAGGATTAACCACAGATGCTGAGGATCCTCCTAGGACAGACACCCCCTCCTGCACCTGCAAGTCCTTGTACAATTGATCAAAGAAACAGGTGCATTTCAAGGCACCCTCCTGCACTGTGGAAACTTGGCAATGCTCCACTTTTAACATGAAATTTTTAAATGACTTCTCACTTTTAAAAACTGTACCATTGGCACATTATAAATGCATGTTGAAAGTCAAGGACAAATGTAATATAAATTGACAACATTCTTCACTGTGACTGATGCTTGTTACTTAGCATAATTTGTTTATTGTTTGGTGTGTGTTTGTTTTTTGACTGTCTATTCAAGCCAAACCCTTGAGATATCAACAGTAGCAGTCTAAACTCTCCAAGGACATATTTTATGCTATTAAAATCTCACAGAGAATAGCACTATGGAACCAACTAAATTAGATGAGCACTGGAGTTCCCAGGAGTGATGAAGGCTATCCACAAACCTGGATAATCAGGAACTGTCCAATTAACATATATTTCCTTTAAAAATAGTATATATGTTAAAAAATAATATCTACTGCCAACAAAATCACACTGAAATTTTAGTTAATATATTAATATTTCTGAAAAGATGTCAAAGGAAAATGCCAGCTTGTAAAACAAATCAATTTATGCATTTAGGTTTTGATTCCTAGCACTGTTATCTATAATGCAGACTAACAGGAGACCAAATTTTTTATTGAAAGGAATGTCACAGTCCTGCTCTGTTACTATTAAAGTGAGGGGGACAACTCCTTATGTTCAATCACAAGCCTTCAATGTTCTGCATAGTCAGACCCAGAGTGCTTAGCACTTTGCAGGAGTGAGTCCTTCATTATTGTTTGTCTTTTCTCTTCAAATACTGACACAAAGGAAAGCCAATACCTTATTGACCTTATATGATTATAGGGTCAATATAAATTTTTTTAAAGCCTATAGTTTAGATTACTACACGTAGCAGTCATACTATTTTGAAGCAGCAACAATTCGGTTACATAAGATCCACTTTCACTTTTAGTATTGGACACTTTGATCTGTCATAGGCTAAGATATTTTCCATTTCACAGCTGTCTCAGAATCAATCAGAAAGCAGTTTGTGTTCCCATCCTCTGAGAATCTTAATTTTTTATATTAACAGACACATCAATATATACTTTATAATTTTCATATGTTGTTCATCTATTAATCCCACAATGCAGACATGTGGGGATAGTTGGATACTGACTTTTGAATAAAATTATTGCCAATTTTGTTTCATTTTCCACTTAGAACAGAGAAAATATATTCTGCCAAATTAGCTGAAAGTTGGCTGTATCATAAGAACTCACTATGTGCAGCTACTGCAAATGTGGAATATATGAACTTAGATGCAGATCACATTATACTGTGGTTTCTTTGTCTTGAGATAATCATACACATAACCCAGCTTGTTACTTATTTTTCTTTACATCCAATGATAATAGATATGGCTGAATTATGCATATTTTACATACTGTCTGCATTATTGCTTACAATACAAAAATTGGTGAATTCAATGTTCTAGGTAATGTCTAATTGCTATTATTTTATAAATTCCATCAATCAAAGAAGAGCCTTGTGACATTAGCAGATATTTTTTATAAGGAATGATAGGGATTTATGAAAAAGAAATAGAAAAATTAAGCTGCTTCTGCTGCTCTCCTTCTTTTGGACGTAAATATTTATTAGCTGGCTCCACAATGGATGCGCATGTTGTTATGCAAATATAGAAACTGATCCTCAGAGGTGGTGAATACCTTAAGAGTTACGACATGGGAAATTAATTATTCACAGCTTGAAAGGAACAAAATATGTTTTCTCAAGTACAGTAAAAAGTGTTAAACAATGAAGATGTCTGCAAAATTCTAAACAGAGGCAGAGCTCATGATGGGTATTGTAAGCCTCAAGTCCTGCCCAAAATGTTTGTAGGACTGAGTTCAATCGAAGTGCCTTGACTTTACACCAATGCTGCTTGGTCTTGTCAGTAACTAGTGTGAAGTGTGAGGTGGGCCTTGTAACTGCAAATAGAGCACTTAGGGAAAACAATGCTGTGGATATTTGTTATCTCAGGATGACGACAGATATTGTACAGTTGTATTTAAACTAAAGGGGAGATGAGGTCCATGAAGTCTCCTAGTGGTCCTGATCCTGTAAGAGTCCAGATAAGAAACACAGGTGGAATTGTCCATATATCATTCCTGGCCTGTATAAATTTCTTCTCAGGCAGCTAAGAAGAATATTTATATGTATGCAGGTTTATCATGCAGATAGGCTGGGATTCCACTATTAGGGACTAGTGACACAAAGCTATTAATAATGCTGCAGGTGCTGAGCTAATTTTAAGCATGCTTCAGAAATGTCAGCATAAGAGGGAAAACATGGTTCAGGTGACTCTTTTTGCCCTATGTGGGTCAGAGAGGGGGGAAAGAAAAAAAAGAAAAAGAAAAAGAAAAAAGATTCCGATGGCTCTCCTGGAATGAACAGAATGAAAGTATTGGATCAAAGACTCTTAGTCCTTTCCTGACAACAGCTGAAACACCATTGTTTTATAAAAGGTGCCTGTGCAGGTGCTGTTTCCCCTTGCAGCAAATTCCCTCAAGATGTACATCCCAGTGTGCCAGGCACCGAGAGCTATTTTTGGATCCATATATAAAAGTTCTCCTCTAAAAGCTAAAGTCCTATCTGGTCATTTTGCCTTTAGAGAACACCTATTTTTCACTGCTATTTTCTCATCCTGGCATGATTGGACTTTTGTGAAAAGAAACAGATTTAGTAGGCAAGGCCATATTAAAGAGAAGAAAGAAGCCCTTTCTATTGCCCAGGCAACTGTCATCTGCTTTGCAAGGGTTTTTAATTTCGTGCTTTTACACTCACTCTTACAGTACTATCTTCAGAGGTGTTTCATAACAATTCTTTTCAGTCATTATATCCAGTGGAAGTTACAAAGGGCATAATTACTCATAAGTTTGTCCTTTTGTTTTCAGAGGTCCCTTACATAGTTCAGTGCTCAAGAAAGAATAATATAGGAGTAATACAGTATGAAAATCAAACCTTACAACTGGTCAGAAAAAGCCTACCCCCACAATTTTTTTTCTAGCAGTGAATTGCTTTTCTTCTCTTGCGTAATCACAGATTGACATGGTGATGTTAAAATAGAGACCCACATGTTACAATATTATTACTACAGCTGTATTAAAAAATAATAACAATATTCACATATAAATCCAGAGATCACTATCTCAGCAGTTGAAGCAAGATATTGAAGAGTGATTCAAGACTGCATGAAGCAGCCTATAGTCTCAGCCCAAGCATTTTGGTGCTCAGTAGGAGCTGTCACTAAAGACTAGAAAGCACCTATAAGGATCATCCTGGAACTACCCCTGCAGCAGGCTGTGCCAACTGCAATAGCCTTTCTCAAGTATTTAATTTCTATCTGGCTAAATTATACTGTTACCCTTTAAGTCCCTGCACTCATTTTAGCCCTTCTCTAGAGAGAAACTGTGATGCCAGAAACACCCAAAACTTCCAAAAGGTAAACTATAACTATAAACTATGTGGAAATACGTTTTCTGAAAAAATCCTAATAATATCTTTGAAAGAGCATTACAGTGCAGCCTGTTGTGTTGATACTCCGTGTACTAACACCAGTCCCTAATTGTTGACACCACAGAATTCCACAGGCTCTGAAGGGAAATTACCAAAACATTGTTGCTTCTGCTGGAATCAGACTTAGCATTTATAATATTTTCATTGTCACTTTCCAGCTCATTAGTCTTTCTGCATAATAAAAAATACCGATATCCAGCCAGAATGAACTCATGAATCATTTAATTCGTTTCAAGTCTGTTCAAATAAAATCAGGAGAAAAACTGGATGGAGACTCTCAAATATTTATTTCTAAATTACTATCTTGGACATAAATATAATCATAATTTTTCTTTAATTTAGTGGTAATTATAGTCTACATAAGTGGTCTTACAAATTGAGGTAGAAACTAAGAGACAATACTTCCAATTTGTTGATCAACTTCTCCAGAAATGTAGGAAAGAGGGAAAAGTGGCAAATGTCATATTGGAATGAAAACAAAGGCATTTTACATTAGCAGGCAGTCATTACTCACTCTGGAATCTTCACTCTCTACTATGGGTGAAACATATTCCTTCAGACATTTGGGTTCCCATGCATGAGTAGGATGTTGGTGTCAGTTTAACAATGCAGAAAACCCCAATAGTGAGAGCACTGTCAATGTTGGGCTTGTGACAGAGGAAGCAGTGATGCCAATGGAATTGTTGATACTGCTTTTTGTACTGCATATTTGTTGCTCTGAAACATCATCAGCCAATTTTACACAGCCCCTGTGCAATTTATCTCACTATAATGCTCCGAGGATTTGTCCTGGGCAATAGGAGGCAAAATTCAACTGAACAATACACTCTGTTCAGGTGATTACAGCCAGGAGCAGGTGTGTAATCTTCAAAGACATGCTCCTGGCTATGACAAAAATTATTCACTCTGACTTGTGGCTGAAAAACTCTCGATAAAGAACCAAACTAGCAAGTAAAGATGATGTAAAAGTCAGAAGGCTGAAAAAATTGTTCAGTCTTTAACTGGGGAATCACTGTTAAAATCTGGAGTGAAATGGTGTGGAAACTTGCTTTTACAGGTGATGAGACACAATTCAAGAATCTTTAGGATTTGAGGTACCTAAATCATATCACTTCTACTAAATACAGAAGTAAAATAGCTGTGGAAATGGAAGTGTTTCCTCCTGGGCAGTACGTGCATGTTCAGCAGCTGAGCTTTAAAGGAAGAAAATATTGTCCAAATCTTGCAGTGATAAGTGGTTAAACCCTTTTGGTGGCTGCTAACCCTGATTGCTTGTAGCAGATGATGTCCATTCAGTAAATTAAGGCTCAGCAGTAGTGTCCTGCCTCACCTCTGCTGACCAGGATTCACCGCAAAGCATTTTCTAACTGATGTTTTTTGAAAAGCTAGTAAGTTCCTCTACTGCCTTTCGGTTTGGTTTGGTTTTCTGGCTTTTGTTTGTTTCATTTTCTGCACAGCCTAGTCCCATTAATGTGCTCTGAGAAAATCTGCAGCCAAGATGTCAAGGTCTGGAAGTAGGACAGACAGATAAGGGTGGACCTAAGTGAATAAGTTGTGACAATGCTTTTAGGGAAACTAAACACTGATAAATGTGTTCCCATGCAGGGGCCAAGGTGAGTCTTTTAGCACCTGAGAGGTTGAGAGCCAAATGTTTTCAGGAGTAAGTATTAATATAAAAGAGAATTTCAGAACTGTAATTTTAGTCAAAAGCCTAGCATATAACTTGTTTTGCTTGGAGCATTTATACTGTCTTCCAAAGAATCTGTGGTTACTCTAACTTCACACTTGTCTCCTTTAAATGATACAGAGTGGTGTCTGGAATGGACAAAGGTGACATCCAGGTGACACCAGTCCTGTCAGGTGAGATGGAAAAATATCTCCCTGACTTTGTATACATGGCTGCAGAAACATTATCTATCTGCAGAGAAGAACTGTCTGAAATCCAACCAGGGCAAATGCAGGGTCCTGCACCAAGGGAAGAATAACCCCAGGCAGCAGTCCAGGCTGGGGGCTGACCTGCTGGGCAGCAGCTCTGCAAAGAAGGACCTGGAGGTCCTGGTGGACAGCAAGCTGTCCCTGAGCCAGGAGTGGGCCCTGGGGGCCAAGAGGCCAATGGTACCCATTATGGAGAACATTGCCAGCACACTGAGGGATGGGATCCTGCCCCTCTACTCAGCCCTACTGAGGCCACATCTGCAGAGCTGTGTCCAGTTCTGGGCTCCTCAGTGCAGGAGAGACATGGAGCTCCTGAAGCAGGTCCAGAGGAAGGAAGCAAAGATGATGAAGGGACTGGAGCATCTCAGTTATGATAAAAAGCTGTGGGAGCTGGGCCTGTTCAGCCTTGAGAAAACTGGGAGGGGAGCTAATCAGTGTCTGTCAGTATCTGAAGGGAGGGTGGCAGGATGGAGCCAGGCTCTGCTCAGTGCTGACAAGCAACAGGAAAAGAGGCAGTGGGCAGAAACTGATGCCCAGGTAGTTACAGCTGAACATGAGGCAAAACTTCTTTACTGTGCAGGTGACTGCATAGAACAGGTGGGCCAGAGAGGCTGTGGGGTCTCCCTTGCTGCAGTTACTCAAGAAGTGTCTGGATGCAATCCTGTGCCATGTGCTCTGGGATGGCCCTGCTTGAGCAGGGAGATTGGACCAGGTGACTCACTGTGGCTCCTTCTAACCAACCCATTCTGTGGTTCTGTAATTCTTTGATTCTGTGATAGTGTGTGTTTATTTGCAGGTTTTAATTTTGCAGCATTACCACCAATCTGTCAAGTCTCAAGGTAAAAAATATAAGGAAAAGAAAAAATAGGAATCAGTAATCCCCTTTTCTGTAAATAGTGCCAGAATTAGATTAGTTTGAAATCTGAAGAAAACACTCCAATATTTACAAACCAAATATGTTTACATTGCATGTTAGGAAACATGATCAGATTCCACTTTGTAGATCCTGTATTAAAAAAAGATTTTGTTTGGAGTCCATAAAGAAATTCACTTAGTTTCAGAAAGTGTAAAATAGTCAGAATGTTATTCTGGGTTTTTTGGGGTTTTTTTTCAGGAGACTTTTATTCCACTTTTATAGCCAGAAAAGGCAGAGAAGTTAGACAGAAGTGACTGGAAAATGCAATGAACGAGATTTAATTTTATGGGGATTTAAGTGTCTAATTCCCATAGGTTTCTTTGAAAACTATCTATTTAATAAATGCATTCAATAAGTTAAGACCTTTGCATTAATATATTTTCAGACTATGAATCATTAGATCATCTAGTCTGCCTACTTGTATTTTACCAGCTATAAAACTTCATCTAGTAACTCCTCCAGTAAGCCAAACAGTTTGTGCTTTGTGAATAAATCTTGTGGGAGGGAGAGGTGGAAGGAAATCCTTCCTGAAGCTGAAGACATCCACAGACAGAAGACCTACAACCTCCCTTGATAGGTATTTCTACTTATTACTCATTCCCATTGCTTGATTTCTCAACTGAATTTCTGCCTAATCTCTTTTTAGGCCTTTTATTATATTTTTTTAACAACTTTGGAAATATTATGTGCTACGTACTTTTAAATTACTTGTTGTTGGGTGATTTCTTCAATGAAACAGTTGATATGCTAAAACTATATTTGTTCAAAGAGATGTCAACCTACAGTTTTTTCACAATATTCAGAAAAATCTAATATTCCTTCTTTACATATTTTGCACAAATGTGCTTATCCTCTCTGAATAAGTGACTTCTGAACATGCAAGAGACAGTGATAATGCCTGTGCAAACATTTCTGGGATGGCTCTTGCTATTCACAGATGTAGCCAAAGCACTTTATGAACATTCTTGCCAATAAAATTTTCTTAGATGAGTTTTAAAAAATTATGAAAAAAAGAACAGAGAAGCACTGTGGACACTCTCAAAGCGGTATGTGCTACCTATGTGCATTTTTTTCACAGACTGTTTAACCAGTCTACTCTTTGCTTAGTTTTTCCTGACATTGGCCCAGTTGTACATTTGCCATGGCCATAACAACGTGTGCAGACACACTGGCCAAAGAGCTAATTTGGACTTGGAATACTACTACCACTGCCGTGCTCTGAAATCAGATGTAAATGGAACAGTTCTGTCACTTTCTACCAGGATCATCCCCTCCTACATCAAAAAAAGTTCCTCTGCCAAGCAGAGGCTGCAGGGTATTCCCCATGTTTGCCAACTTAAGGGCAAAATTATTTTGTTGTCTCATTCTCCCTTGTAGCTGTATCTTGATACCTCCTTTTTTTTTCTTGTACAGGATATGTTACTAGAGCTACCATGCTGAAAAACAAGAAGCAGGGTGAGAAAATTGTAAAACCACATTGTGAGTATCTCAGAATTTCAAAATAGCATGATTCCCAGTTTCATGAGTAAAAACATTTGTTAGAAACAAAATTTAATCATGTGAGAGTGTAGTATGTACTTCTGCAGAAATTCCATGCCAAACTGCAAGGTAAGTGCAAGTTAGAGGATGTGCTGTGTGTATATTTTCCTCTATTAAGTTACATTTTTTTACATCCTTTCTTCCATCCACTAAAGAACTATCCAATTTTGAAGTGCTATGGAAAATATTATGCACTATGAAACAATTTCAGCCACAGGCTTCTCTAATTACTTTCTCCAGTGCTCTTTTTAAGTTTCTTCTTGCTCTTTCCCATCCTTATCTGCCACATGTCACTCTTTTAAAGCTGGAAAGCAGACCAAACTTGCCAATAGCATTGTTTGAGTGACAGGCTGTGAAAATGGAAACACTTCACAAACACATCATTTTCCTCTGGAAAAAAACAGAATTAGACATCTCTTTAATTCTTGGGGTTCTGATGTAAACTCTGCTCCATGGAAAACAAGGCCATGGGCAATAATTCAGTCCAGCAGATCTAAAAGGATTTTATTCAGAAAAAAAAGTCAGAGGCAAAACTTCCTTCCTAACTTCCTTCCTTCCTTCCTTCCTTGGCAATTGGCAATTTTAGATTTCTAAGTTTTATGTGTTGATGAAGTAGTTCCATATGCGGTTTTCTATTCACATATTATTTACATACATAACTCCTGAGAATTAAAAAATATTCATTATTTTATAACATAAAGATTGCCTTAAACTACTAGATATATGCATCAATTGATTATAGTTTGTTAACTCAGGTAACACATTTGTTGAACTATTTCATAGAAAAAAAAAAATCAAGAAATTGTAATTTCTTAAAATAGCCGTTTTACTTTGACCCAAATATATCAAGTACAATAAAACTTTTGCAGATGTGATATTGATCAGATCCAGAATGAAGCTTCTTATAGAAAAAATCAGAATGTCTGTTGCCACATTTCTGCATCGCATGGAAATAGGTTGAAAACTGTATCCAAAAGCCCTGCTTTGTTTAGTTCAGAGCAAGAGTTTGAGGCCAAATTTCCCACCTCAGCATTTTATGCTTAAAACTAGAAAGTACCCACAGACTTTTTTCAAAGACTTTTTTCCCCAAATTAGCGTAACAAAATTTATGTACTAAATTCAAACAAATTTTTGAAATATGTGCTTTTTCATATAAAGAATAACTTTTCTCTGTGCAGCTCCAGTTAAAGTCATTATAGCAGCCAATAAGATGGCCTTGTAAAGGTTACCCTATACTCCAACAAGAATTGATCACACCTCCTGTACATTGCACTAAACCAAAAGACTCTTGTTTTGCCCATGTTTTCCAATGGAACTGCTCTTTCACCTCAGTTACTAAATGCTTTGATGCCAGATAGTCACATCTCTCACTGAGAGAAGAATTCCTATCTCTCACAAGTGATGTTTAGGAGAATATGTTGGGATTTATACAATATCTGTGCCTCAGAAGTCATTCTCACTATTAAAAATTTAACTGTAATTCACCGTACAGTTTTAAATTAAGAAAAAAAAAAAAAAGGAAAGAAAAAAACCCCAGACTTTCAACTTTCTAATCTCAACAACACTTTAGTGTCTGTTTCTTTTAAAACCAAATGTACTCTTAAATCACGTGTTACAGACATCTCTCTTGACATCTCCCTCATAGACTGCATCACCACTGAATTATAGAATTCAGTACAATCTGCCTGGATTCAATGGGACCCTATAGCCATAATGGAAAAATATAATCACATTTTTCCTTAGCTGTGATTAAAGGCTACAGTGACTGCAGTGGCTACATTGAGCAGATTGCTTCGCCCTTTTCCATTGACTTCAATCCCTTTGACAGATGTGTGCATCTGCTGATAGCTTTCATGGATCTAGTTTAACTGAACTCTCCATGTTAATATGAGAGAGAAAAATAGGTTAAAAAAAAACTTGTCCAAAAAAAAAAATACAGACACTGAGCTCAAGAACACAAATATAAGTTAGTCCAGAATAACTCAGAGCAGAGACCAACCTTCTGCATTCCCGAAGTGCTAAGTACTATTTCCATGAAACACTTAACTTCCAAACAGCTCAGGATTAGGTGCTACTTTAGAAATTTTATCCAAAGTAATAACAGTGTTATGGGAGTCCAATGTTTTCATTAAAGAACTGTTGAGAAGATAGGAGAGTCACTCCAAAACCACTAAAACCAAGAGAGCTTTTCTCCTGCACACAAGACAGCACAGCCCAGCTCCCTTCAGGTATGTGCACCTTGAACACTAAGTACAAAATTATTTCTTCTGTGTGAAGTGCATCTATTCTTCCTTTTTCTGCAACATGTGGAAAGTTTGGGGCAGCTGGTGTTGGCTGGACAAGTTTAATAAGATCCTGCAGTGTTTATTAGCTGAGAGAAACAGTTATGTCTCCAGCATTCCTGGGAGTTTATTTTGCCAGGAATTCCTGCTCACACAACAGATTTCAACATTCCTCTTTTAAGACGGGAACAAACAACTGAACCTACTGAGAGTACCCTTTGTCAGGACATGGTAATATTTTTGTAATAAAACACAGATGATTTATATGTTCACATGGGAGACATATTTGGTATATAAAGCAGTTTCAGCAAAAGATTCTTGGGTGCCAGAAAGAAGTTTCTTATGATTTCACAACAAAGATCTTCTGTTACTTCTCTGAACAGTCAGGGAATTTTTATGCACAGCATTGAAACAGTAAGATATTCTCACTGGTTAATAGCCATAACGTATTTTTCTGGGTGTACAGGAAACCCACAGTAAGTAGAATTGTTCTACCATGAGACAAATCCCTGAGAATTGCCAGTGAGCCAAACAACCAATAGCTACATCCATGTTATGGCTGCAATAACTCATTTGTGTAGCACTAGTTCTACACACTAGATTCCAGCACAGATTAAAGGAGCCAAAAATTCCTACCTCCCCAGTGGAGGCACTGCCAGAACAGGGAGTCTGCACAGAACTGCCTCATAGGCGGTCACAGCTTTCAAGATCAGTGAATTTTCCAGGACAAAGACTGCCTAGGCAAGGCATTAGGCATTCTTTGTCTGTCACAGTCTTACTGTTAGTTCTCCACTACCTGACTCAGCAGTGATGGGTATTTTTGAGCCTCTTTACTCTCACACATTGCAGCTGGGAGAGCAAACAGCCTACGTCCAGCCAGACATTCAGGGATTCAGGTCAGATGGAGGAGTAACTGTCACAAAAGGTGGGCAGGAGGAGTCAATCCTCAAACAAATATGCAGTAAGAGGAACTTTGAAGAAGCCTCACTTTTTAGTTCTTTTCCTTTTTGACAGACTTTCAGTATTAAAGCAATAATTCTCCTCACTTCTTTTGTGTGTGTTTGTATGTGTGTGTATGTGTGTATTTAACTCTTTCAATACACTGATAGCTGCATAAAGAAGGCAAATTTACTGACATAAATGGCTCACAAGTCAAGCTAAGCACCCAGACAAATGGTTGATTTTTACCTCTTTCCCCTAGTAAATTTTAGTAGAATGAAAAATGAAAAAAAACCCCATTGTGTCTGACCTCACTGAGGTCTTGATCATTTTTACTTTATGGCTTCCCTTTATTTGAGCTTCATAACACACAGCATCACCAATGAGAGCAGACCTGTTAAAATGGAAGAACCATGCATCAGCCATCCCTGGTACCAAAACCTGTTTGAAATGATCTTGAAGGAAAACACTTATAATGCAGGCCACAATTGCATTTCTTAAGTAAAACACAGACTAACAGAATAATTGACTCTATAACAAGTAAGAATTCATGCTGGCAAAATTACTTTTTCAATGCTCACCAAAGAGAATGGGGAAAAATACATTCCTGTGGGATAAAACATATTGATCATTTTAGCAAGTTTCATAGGCTGTGCGTTTTGTATGCTTTTTGTGTTACTTCCTCCTCTATATTTATATACAAAACATGCACAGAAAAAAATAAAGCTTTTTCCAGATTTCTGAGGAACAATAGTCAGGCCATACATTTTTAATTTTTTAAAATTAAATTCACTTCTGATGTCTACAGTGCTGAATATACTTTGCATAGCATTTCAAAGCATGGCAAAAAACATTAAAAGCAAGCCAGTTACTAAAAGATGTAATATAGATTGAATCAGACTAACAAGGAAATAATTCATTGCAGTATCTTTAAGTTCTAGTAAAACCAAAACTTTGTTACTTATGAGGACCCAAATGGAAATCAGTTACTTTTGCTGCACACAACAAAGTTGCTGTGAAAGAAAATAATGGTCCATGTGATCTACAGAAGTCTCTCACCTAAAAAAGAAGCATTTAAACATGGCGGGATGACAGCGGTCCATAGTTTGAAAAGAGCTCACATCATTCATTTATTTCTCTGAAATAAATTAGTCATCCTTCAGCAAGTCAGGTTTTAGTAAGATTCCCACATTCATCAAATTGAAGCAGGCAGAATACATGGGCTGCTATTTAGAAAGCAGACAGCAACTAAAAAGTGTTTCTATGCCAGCAATAAAAATAACTAATCACTGTGTTGTACCATTTTGTGTCAGGCACTACCAGTTTATCATCTGTTGTAGATACTCCTAATGTCTTAGCCAAATAACATCTAAAAGTAAGACACCCAAATATTTTAGTTAAGGTTTGAATTCCAAGGCTTTCCATTAAGCACTAAGAGAAGCCAAACAAAGACTGACCAGAGAATAAGGGCTTTACATAACTGAACTTCAGAATGAGCACTTTACAACAAAGAATTTCCTGTGAGATTTCCTACCTATTGTACATCATCTCTCAAGGGGAAAGGTGGAAATAATAGCTACATGTTGTGCCTAGAGTAGAGCACAGCTCTAAGCTGTTGAGTCTGTTCCCAAATGCCTTCAATTCTGAGGTATAGGAAAAGCAGAGGAACCATTTAATGAGAAATTTAGAAGTTGCTACTTCACGGATCAGTTTATTGTTTCGCAATACTTTAAACAGAATTTTTTCCATGCACCTTTTATAAACCTAAGAAACCTTCTCAAGCAGGTCTATCATTGCATTTATTTGGAAACCTGAGCTTTAAGACATTAATGGAAAGACAGAAAGGGTAATAAAGTTTTAATGTACCTATAGTGATAAATTTTGAGGTAGGAATTGTTTATAAGAAAATATGCAGTTCATTCCTTATTTTTACGAAACCCCAGAGTTAAAGTAGCTTTCTCCCTCACCATTCCAACATCAAGTACTGCTAGCTGATGCAAGCATCTCTCACTCTCTGTTTGATTTAATAATTATCACAGGAACTAACCACCTTTGAATCTGAACGTGGGGGTTTGCATAATGTGAATAGGAATGCTCTTCTCTAAGTTATTTCAAACATTGACTTGACTGTGGAAGGTTTAACATGTCTGCCATGTGCTAGCAAAATTCTAGGACATTTCTGTATCTGTCATGCTGCAACTTACTAAATTTCATCTCAGTTTTCTGTGGAACTTCTCCAACTTTGGCTGAAAGTTATTCCGAAGAACACTCTTTTGGCATTAAAAATGTACTCAGTGGCACTTACATTTGCATCTGTTAACATTCTCAGTGTGCTGAGTGCCATTCCTAAAATACCACAAATGAATAAATTCATGGGAGAATCTTGGGGATTTTAGAGACCTAAATTTTAGATCATCTTTTACGCTGTGAAATGCAGACTTTTCAAATTAGCCACTCTAGGATGGGGAGTGTTAAAAACTCAACAACTAGGTGCTGAAATTTCCTTGAAGAGGGATTTTAATAGTCAATGTGGTAGATTACTCTGAAAGAGAGGGTAATTTAAGCTGCATTTCTTGTTAATATCCAAATGTTCTCAAAGGTTCTCAAGACCAAACTTCTGGACCAAATGCCTGGACACCAATTTTTTTCAAACAAAAGAGGAGATTATAGGCAATACTTTAGCACTGGGATTACCCCTGAACTAGTGTGGGAGCCGAGTGCTGCAAGGTCAGCTGAGCAGCAACCTGGCTTGGGGAATTTCTTACCCACTCATTTCAGAGGTATTCCACTTCAACCAGAACACAGACTCAGGACTCACCAGAAAGGGAGACATGCAGCAATGGCTTCTGCAGAGTATCCTCGTCCTTTAAAATGCTGACACCTCACATGTCTACACCTTCACCTTCTACACTTTTCCATTGTCAGCCAATTAGCTCTCCTTCATTACTGTAAATGTAAAAATCCAGCTAGCCCGCCTTTACCATCACAAATGGAAATAATATATTCTCTTCATCTGCCCCTTTTCCCTTCCTGCCTCCACCCTCCAGATATTCCCCACCAGTCTGAAAGTAGTGATTAGAACATTTATTGGCACAGAAGCAGGAAGCCAGGCCTTACACCTCTGAGTGATTATCCTGAACTGAAAGCAACAGACTCATGAGAATTTTCATTTTCTTGTTCTGGGCCAATGCACTGTTAATTATTTCATGTCTGAGCACATCTGTTGGCTGGGGACTTCCAGGTAAAGTGGGTGAAAACTTTTTAAACCTTGGCAGGCCGAAGGCCTTAATCACATGCCCAGTATCTCAATGCTGTGAAGACTTTGCTGGCTATAGCAGTGCATCAACATCTTTCCCAGGGGAATGCAGATGCAGAAGAAGTTTTAGATACCTGCAGAGTTAGGAGCAGATTTTACTCATGACAGTGAGTGTCTGCAAAATTAACTAGCTCCACTGTCAACCTGGCTCCCAGCATCTCAATCAAGTATCTACAAATGAGACAGTAGGACACCGCTATTGCAATTTGTGTGCATGAAGGGTTCAGCTTCATTTAAATACAGAAGCATAACTGAATGTTATTGAGGAATGTTATTGTTCTACTTTTTCCCTGAAAATCCACATAATCTCATTCTTCATCTGCATAATCTGCCTGCCTGTCCCCAGTGACTGATGCAGGAGCTGTCTGCACCAGAGGAGCTCTCCTCAGAGCTGAGTAGAGGTGTTTGGCAGTGATTGAGACATCTGGAATAAGAAAACAGACTGTCAGCAATACAATACTCATGATGTGCTCTGTCTTCAGAACTTTCCCCCCCAAAGTCTTGCAGTGAATGATGCAATTAAAATTTTGGAATTTCAGGCATGGTGATTGAGTGCTCAGCTTCTCATTTTCTCTGGCAGCTATTCAACTCTTTTGTCCAATTATGGCAGGACCCAAATGAATTGCAAGTGAAATAAATCTCCCTCAGAGCAATTCCATATTGTCAGTATATGCTTCATGTTCTGAGGATACATTAACACCATTGTGTCTTTCACAGACATGATTTCAAATTTTTATTTTCTTCTGAAAACCAAGGACTATGTAATTACACCCAAAGAAACACAAAAGAAAGTAGACTTAAACACAGTGTTCCTATCTCTTGAATATAAAAATTTAAAGATTGACTGAACTGTGTTGACATGACTGCAAAAATTTTGGATATTAAATTTGCACTTTTAATTAATATTTTTGTCCAGTCCTGTTTGTAACTTAGATATGTTTCTGAACACCCTAAGTTTAACTTCAATTACTTCTTGTATGAATTCCACTCTTCCACTCTTGAAAATATTTCATCAGATTGGCAGCAAAAATGAACTTTAGAGAACTCTGGGAGCCTAATTGTTCTTCAGTGTCACAATTAGTTGTCCTTGTTTGTCAGCTAATTTTTATTTCTGCTCTGTCCTTAATATTTTTTCCTATTACTGTATGAAGTTCAGGATTCAGGTTTTCTGTAAAGGAGAAATCATTTTTATAAGGATAATCTATCAGCATACACTAGTAAATCCATAATACATTTTGTACCTTTTTAAAAAAAATTTGTATCCATATCCAAAATGCAAACTGTAGCCTGGACTTACTGATTTTAAACTAATGGGTCTGTAGTGTCTTGATGGCCTCCGTACCCGGCTTTTAAAACAAATGCTCTATTTGTTACACTTCAGTCATCTGGTGTCAATGTAAATAAATTACTAGAATTATTTAAAACATTTGCAGCCTAATCTGTGGTTTCATGCACTAAAGCTTTTAGTCTTCTCAGATGGAGATATCTGATCATCACTTCCCTGTTTAAGCTCTGCACCTTAGATCCACTTTAAAGTTATTTACATCTCTTCCCACCAATTATTCTGCCTTTGTACCTCATCTATCATCATCTTTAATTTGCAAAGAAGGGCATGGGTATCTTGCTGGACAACAAGCTGTCCATGAGCCAGGAGTGTGCCCTGGGGGCCAAGAAGGCCAATGGTACCCTGGGGTGCATTATGGAGAACATTGCCAGCACACTGAGGGATGGGATCCTGCCCCTCTACTCAACCCTACTGCAGTGCTGTGTCCAGTTTTGGGCTCCTCAGTGCAGGAGAGACATGGAGCTCCTGAAGCAGGTCCAGGGGAAGGCTACAAAGAAGACTAGAGTATCTCACTTATGATGAAAGGAATTTGAGCCTGTTTAGCTTCAGGAAAAGATGACTGAGAAGGGACTCTTCAGTGTCTATCAGTATCTTAAGGAGGGTGTCAGGAGGATGGAACTGGACTTTTCTCAGCAGTTCCAAGCAATAGGACAAAAGGAAAAATGTATAAGGTAATGCACAGGAAGCATTATGATACTAAGCAGGCTTTAAATTGGATTAGTAGCAGAAATCAGTGTGCCAATGATGTCAATTACAGTGCTGTAATGCTTCACAACTGTGAAAGGTTAGCTGCTATTTATTGCATACAATGTAAAAAGGCCATATCTTAATGCTTACAAAAACGCTTAGTCTTACATAAACACGCTAACTTTGGTATAACTGTGTTGAAATATCTAAATTCTACTTTCCAGATTGTCTAATACAGAAACCATGCTGCTTTTTTTCAACTAATGAATGCAGATATAGAAACAGAAGACATATGAAGACATAATCTAAATTTTTTAAAGAAAACATTTGTAACAACACTTCATATTATTAGAGTCATACTTCCAGCACAAGGCTTGAATTTTACAACATACTCATTCTCTTATTTTAGATCATTTCACATTTTCAAAACCTTGAATCTTTATAAATATGAAAGACATTTGAAATATGTTTTAATCCACAGCTGACATTCTGAATCTCTTTTCCATTTAAAGTATTATAATCTTAAAAAAAAAAGAAAAAAAATTTTAGTGATTTTTAAACAAATTACAAAGTGGTCATTTTATATTCTTACTGCTGGATTATGGCACATAAAGTGCCAAGAAATGTTTCATATATGTCAAGAAGCTCTTTCTTGGATTCTCTGAAATAGCAAGAAGTTAGTGCCATCTATAGACAGAATTTAATATTGAAAAATAATAGGAGAAAAATATACAGGCTCAGCAAACCAATCATATCAAACAAAGTGAAGGTTATTCAATAGTATAAAAATTCATAGAAAAAATGCCTCACATCTGCTATTTTTTTCAGTTTTCCCAAGAAACATTTTAGCAAAAACGATGACATGAATCTGTAACAAAACAATTTAATATTCCTATAAGCAATCCTGTGAACTCACTTTAGTACACCCTTGTTTAAAGTAACCCAACAGTGGTTACACCATTCCTGAGTAGTTTGCTTTTTATTGTTCCACTTCTCAGTTGAGCTGCCTTCCATTGTTATTGTAACGACTCTTACCACTTGCAAGTCTAACCTTGCAAACTTTAAGCTCCTAAATCAGTTTAATTATACCAATAAGCCAATTACCTTCAGATGATATTCATGTTTTGTTTCACAGGAACGTGCTCATAAATCATAAAATTAGCTGCTGTATACATCTTGCTTCCTTTAACTGCAAAGCTTCTCTCCTGCTTTTCCACCAGAAGTAAAATTACTCACAAAAGTAAAATTAAATCTATTTAATGTAAAAATAGAATTGTAAAATAAATAAAAAGGTATGCTGGTAACCAACATCCACTTAAATACCTGATGAGCATTAAAATATTGCCAGCAGAGTGTTTGTAAACTGTATTAAATACCCTAGTCTGTAATTTAGGTGGCAAAAATGTATGTGTAAATCTGTTTTCTCTTATTTTCAATCTCTATAACAAAAACTGTTTGCAAGTCAAATCCATTTTTCTAAGAAACAATTTTTAATTAAATTAGGTTTCAAATCTAAAGCACCATCATATTGCCAGAAACAAAACCATGACACAATTTGTTGAAGTTATACAGAGGAAAAGCATTGCTGTTATTGACCTCAACAGATCTATATTTTCACTGTTGTGAAAGGACCAGCCCTCCTCCAAGCCCTTTTGGGCAACCTCCTTTCATTAAATCTCTATTTCTGTCCTGTCAGTGAAGAGGAGTGTGGGGCTGGCAGCACCTGGCAGAGGATTCTGCAGTCATGTCACAGATGTGCAGAGCAGCAGCAGGGCAAACAGGAGCACAGGCTGCAAAACATTCTGTGGTGTTTGCAAAGCAATAACTCCCCAGCTGCATAAAATACATCATATGAAAAGAACACCCCACACGGAATATCTAAATGGCTTGTTTGGAGCTGAAAGGAGAGCATATCTGGTCAGGAAACTGCATGTGTTTAGGTAGAAAGTTCAAATATCTCAAAATAGTTAAAAATACTTTAAAACTTACTTTAAAAAACTTTATTTTTAATAATTTTTCATAGAATTGACATTACAATGCCAAAATTGTATGGTACATCTGAATTAACTTTGGCACCTTCAAATGTCATGCCTGTATATTGCTGCATTCACTTCCATAGATGGTGTCTTAACAGCATTTCAAGACTGCATTGAATACACATCCCTACACTTACATAAAATATAAAAATATATGCAAAATGTCAGGAATACAATTGCTTTTAAATGTCTACATTTTTGCTGCTCTAACAAAAATTAGTATGATAGTAAAATATGAAGAATTACAGCAGACATTTAAATTCTTCAGTAGAAGGAAAACAATTTCACAAAGAGTTTTATTTCTGCCCAGTTCAGCACAATTGCTACCTGTGGTGAAGGCTTTCTAAAATGAACTAAGTTGCCTAAATCTTTTTGAATGTCAAGCTTATATATTATCTCTCTCCTTCCATTTCTTCCAAGTGCATAGACAAATTTCCTTCTTTACTCATCTATTCAAAAGGCAGATTTGTCTATAAAAGTGCCAAGCTTTGAATTTTCTTCATCTCATGCTAGTCAAAGAAAATGTCATAGTCTGTCCTCAGATGTTAGCACAGACACGTGTGGCAGAGCCATACATTGATTGTGACTAAGCTCAGCAAGCTGGAGATTAGCAAAGAGGGATGAGTGAACAAGTGACTAAAGGCAAAGCTACAGGCAGTCTCAGAAAGAAAGAGGCTCCTGAGAATCTGATTATTTTATTTATTATCTTGTCTAATTTTAATATATTTTCAACAGATCTGGAAATCTGAAAGCAAAGTAACTTCCATCCTTTTTTATTGTATGGCATAGATTCCCAGTAAGAGTACTGCTCACAAGTGTGTAGTTTAATTTCCTTTCAAATGAGAAATGATAAATAGATATTTTTTCAATAGACTTTTGTTTAAAAAATGTTCATTCTTTAAGCATTTATTTAGAAAGAAACAAATTATCAAATTACACACACGGGATCTGGAAGAAATGAAAGAATCTGAGGCTTATCCATTTTTAAATGTCCCGGTCAAGTAAAATTACAGTTTGACTTCAGGCTGCTTTATGAAGTATAAAACCAAGGAACTGAAGAACATGATCTAACACTTGTTGAGGCTAATGGGACGCTGGGCATGGGATGAGGCCAGAAAATGTCATATCTTTTTATGTACAGTTCTGAAGCGAGACAGTAAGAATCTCATAAATAGGAGATAAATAAATAAATAAAAATCTCATATTTAGGAGGCCTTTTCTAAGAAAATGTCATATCTTTTTATGTACAGTTCTGAAGCGAGACAGTAAGATAAAAAAAATCTCATATTTAGGAGGCCTTTTCTGCAATCAGAGTCACTTGGAATGCTATAAATAGCAGAAGAGCCAAGACGAAAACAAAAAGAGGATACATCTCAAATGAATCAGCTTTTTGATAAGGGTTGTGAAAAAATATTCAGAAAATAGAAAGCAGTAAAATATTTTCAATTTTTATATTTTTTATACAGAGGTTATAACAAAGATATCAAAAACCACCTTACTGGCAATTGGGCCATCAAAGATAAACATCAAGCTAATCCAGAAATAATTCAGTAATATATACCTATAAAAAATATGATCATGGGACAAATATTTCCTCTCAGCACCACTTGAATTACATTAATTAGGTTTGAATATTTACCCATAAATTTCTCACATACCAGTAGAGCAAAAAGCTTATATCCTCTCTTATATTATATGCTTTATAGCATATCTACTGCCCTATAAAAGCAATTTCAGATCTATTTGGATATATGTATTATAAGTAATAGTGCTAAATGTGGAGATAAAATAATTTGATGAAGATATTAAAAATACAAGCTAGGAAAAACATTCAGTGAATAAATTGAATATAACCAAATGTCAGGAGTTTTCAGGCTTTTTTTTTTTTTTTTTCAGGAAAAAATGAACTAATTTTGAAAGGCTCAGATATTTCCTTGCTGTGGTCTGGAGCTCTTGCAATATAAGTTTATTGACTCTTGTGCTGTTTTGAATTTGTATGAGGCCATTTATACCATTTATGAAATCTCATATATTACTGTGAAGCACATAATGTGGTTATGTAAAATGTGTTTTAGTCGCCAAGGAAAATAAAGAAAAAAAACCAAAACAACAGGAAACCTTGGTGTCTTTGAGAGATTTTAGTATGCACTGAGCTTTAGAGGATGAATACAAAGCCAAATCCAACCTGAAAGTTTTGGGTTTGCCCTGAGGCCTTGAAATAGCTTTTTTCTTTATGTACTCTGCCTCAGCTGGGAGCTAGATTCTTATAGAATATTGAGAAGCTAAATAAAAAATAAAAAGTCATCAATGACAGCCTTGTCCAACTTCAAAAACACAGATTATTTCTACTCTATAAACCTTTGGTTTCTTCTTACTTGAAATTAAAGGAACTGATAGAACTGATAGAACAGCGTGGAATAATGGGCTACTGGATCATCCTTTCCTATGAAAATGGATTCAGTCAGTCTTCTACAGCAAAAGCTGGAGACTTCTACTCAATATGAAAGTATCCTACCTTCAAGGTCTGCAAATTCATGTGAAGGAAAGTATCAGAATATTTGAAAAGGTAAAATTATGGAAGGAGATTAAGGGCTATTCTGTGTCCCTTGCATGAAAAAGCTTTGTTGGAATTGCAGGAAGGAAAGCAAATCTGTCTGGAAATATAATATTATCTAGAGGTAAATTGAATATTAACTGGGTCAAGCTCCACACAGCTGTAATTTTGCTGTAAGAACATCCAGGACACTGTGTCAGCACAGCAGCAACTCTGAAACACTGACTCTCTCACCCATAGCAGAGAGCAGCAGCTTCCTGTGGGGCATGAGAAATGCAATCCTGCAAGAAACTGCCTGGTCAGCCCATTTTAAAATAGAAACAATGGAATAAGTAATCAATTTCAAGTCCAAATAATTAAAATATTGTTCAGTGTTGTAGAACTCTGTGAAGGAAATCACCTACAGGAGTGTCAGTATTTAGTGATGTTGCTCATAAAAGTGCAGATAGAGTAGCAACTCTTTTCTCACTTTAAATATGAAGAAAATATGTAATAGCTAATAGTAGAAGAGGATATTTTTTCTTCTTATATCAACACATAAGATAAAGCATAAATACTTACCAGGCTAAATGTAATGCTCAGAGGTTTATTGGTATGAGTGGAAATAACTATTTTTCTGCTTTTGTTATATAGGAATATTGCATAATTTTTTGTTTTGATTGAATTGTTTTGATGTGCAATTGCCAGCATTAAGCTGCACAAAGATTGCATCCAGTTTTCTCTTAGAATCATAGAACATAACAAAATATTTCATGTTGGAAGAGATCCAAAAGGATCATCAGGTCCCTCTCCCTGCTCCTCAGAGGGCAACTTAGAAGTAAACCATATGACCAAGTGCATTCTCTAGAGGCTCCCTCAACTCTGAAACCTTTGGTTCTTTACAATGCACCACAAGATGGTTTGTGTTTTAAAGATCAGAAATGTACTGGACAGTGCATATCACTCCTCTTCAGCAGGGCACAGTCTGCAGAATTCCACTTTCCAGGGCCAGTGGAAAGTCCTCACCCAAGTTTATTAGTGGTAAATACTCCACTAGGGTTGGGTGCTGAATTCAGTTCCACTGCTGAAATTGAGAGCAATACTACCACAGTAATCTCTTGTAAAGCAATGCTATCAAACCAAAGAGGGTTCATAAGTACTTTGGAGAATTCACTCCATGAGGAAAAAGGTCATGGGGGACTCAAGCAGCTGTAATATCTTTTGTTATCAAAAGACAGTTATTTTTCCTGCAAAAGAGAACAGTGTTTAAGAAAATGGAAATCAACAAACAATTTAGGGCCAACTCAAAAGATGAACAATCTGTTTGCAACACATGTAGTTACAGTTTTGAAGTTATCATCAAGTTCAATGTTGTGAATTAAACAGAAAAAGAGAGTGTTCTTTGAATGATTAAACCTATTTTAGATGACCCAGCATCTATACCAAACAACTTATCAATTTATAATGTAGTGAAGACAGACTGAAAACAAAACCCACAGCCTTATACACAAACACTGAAGTGTAACATTAGAGATGAGCCAATCTGAATAATGTCAGCTAACAAAATACAAATCACACTGTACATTGCAACTTTCTATATACTACTTTGCAGGAGTAACCTTACTGTACTCTGAAGAAGTTTGATTCTATGTTATGAATAAAAATAAACATGTTAAAGCTTTCTAAGCATTGATAACCAAACCCATATTTTTTATTCATATGCTAGCAATGTTGATTATTAAAAACACTGAGTTCTGTGGGTCATTTCAAAAATCAACTAAAGTGCTCCTTTCTATTTTTTTAAGTAATTTTATTTATGGTGTCTATGCAATCATTTAAGGATCTGCATTGACACTGAAATACAGACACTTAGACTGCATTCACTACTTAGTGTATCATTCTCATATAAAATGGAATTTTCCATGTATTCCAAGGAACCTAACCTAGCCTCTACCTGACTGAAGGCAGGGAACACCCTTTTGCATCTCAGATACAGGATGAATTCTTGAAGCAGCAGCACCAATGCAATTTCCCCCTCCTCTCTCTCAGTAGCCTCTTAGCTATTTTGTCCTTCTCTGTTCTGGTCCAGGCACTCAGCTGTTTTGTTTATGGCTGCAACAATCCTGGCTGTCTTGCTTTGCCCTAGTAAAAGCTCCTTGTTTGGTTTATATGTATTTTCAGTGCTCCTAAGAAACTTGATGAAGGACAGACAGCAAAAGAGGCCAGACCACCAGTCAATGTAAACTGGATAGCTCTGTGGATTTGAGTGAATTAAGACCAAACTGTACTGATTCACAAAATATGTTTTTCATGCTGGGACACTGTTCTTTGAAATTCTGTTGTGGCTGTGCAGACTCCCCATTTTTTTGGATGCATATTTAAAAAGCAGTCATTTCTGTTTGCTGTGCATATTCATTTCAATATGTGTTTGAAGCCAAGGAGATCATCTGGATCCACAAATAAAATGCCTGGAGTCATTCATGTCCTCTCAAAAATACTATTGCTGTGACCAAAGGTGGAACCTATAATTTAGTTGTCAGGTTTTGTTAATGGGTCTATAAAATAAAAATTATAGGCTGACAGCATCTTCTGTTGGGAAACTTGCCACTGAGATATTTGAGGTCTCTTAAATAAAAACCAAGTGAGAAAAGTCCTGTTAATATGGTGGTGCTTTGGGGTAGATAGATTTCTTCCCAAATACTGCTCTTGAAGGGCAAATGCATATGTTAATACCCCTTCTCCAGAGGAGATGTGTAAATTTTGGGGGAAGAAAACTGGTATTTAAACACAGACACTACTTACATAGGGATCTTATTTATTCTCTGTCATGAAGAATCTTGACATGAAACTTGAAGTCTTCCTAGAAGATGTGCTAAACTCTGGCTCTGTTTTGGGAAGGAAGTCCTTGGCAAATCACAGAGGCAGTGCTATAAAAAAGTGACCAAATTCCTTCCTCTCTTTAAAAATATACCAAAATGTTCTTTACTCTTTAAAAATATACGAAAATGTGCTTTACACCAAAAAAAGTACTTACTAAGAAATGCTGTCAGGACCTGCTCCCCTGCTGCACATGTCATTCCTTGAGAGGACCAAAAAAAGTTGCTTTCTGTAGTGCAGGAGTTCATGAGCTTCTTTCTACTCTGATAAAAAAACAGAGGGAAAGACTACTCTTATAAAGATATTAGGTGTATTTACACAAAGATTTACATTACAGCTATCTGTAACTCCACTTAAAAATTCTCTTCAATGTGTCACTAGGAACATTTTATTGTATCTGAATTTGTAAAATTATCAAAAATGTGGGATTTTCCCCAAACTTAAATGGAAAGGAGAGGGAAATTAACTGTGTGAGATTCAGTGCTGTGAAGTGGTAAAGACTTGCAGTTAATTATTGAAACACAAGTCTTTGGTAGACCCTTCTGTGTGGTCTCACAGGTGAGACACAGGGCCTGGAGGGAATGATAGAGTTCTGAACATGGAAAGAACATATGCTGGAGTGAATTCCTATTGTCTTTGAAGTCTTTAATAGCAATATCATCTTTTTTAAACTGAAGATGAGTGTAAGACTATTCTTCAATCCTTTTTTATCTCTACCACTTCTTTTCTCAACAACCTTGGGCTGCTTCTAAGTCTCAAAATCAAATAAGATTCCATATGGGATGAGTGGTACTATGACCTTTCTGCAAATGCACAGAAACTCCTCAAAGCTACAGCAGTGAGAGGGACAGAACAGTAGCAAATACCTTGTATTATTATAACATTTTCTCACTCATCTTTAGATATTCTGCTTTTTCATTTTTCTCCTTTTTCTTTCATTCTTCACTTCCCAGTTCTCTTTTCTTTCTCCAGACAGCTGCTATTTCTCTGTGGGTTTTATGTACGTGAGGAACTGCATCACTGTTCTCAGTAAAACAGGATAAGCAAAGAGTTACAAGCAAAGTACACTAGAGAAGCATGCTCACCTGGGGCCACTGAGGGACAGAGAAGCTTCATTCATTGCTTAGTGGTATTTAAGTACCTAAATACTTACCACAACAGACGTCTACATGGTTTATTCATACACAGATTTTTCTAGGCAGTTCACTATAACTAGTATCCAAACCACCCACAACTATGCAGCAAAACTCCACATCATTGTATAAACAAGTGCTCCATGAAACGCAATTTCTCTCTGAATCCTCAGGGCTTTGTGGGCTTTTTGTTATTTATTTATTTAAATGCCTTAACAAATGTGCTCAGATGCCACAGTGAAAGGCAAGATATATGAAGCAAAGTAGAATGTATGCTGGAGAAAATAGAACAGTTTAAGATCAGATGCAAATAACTAGCTACAGATCAGTCTCTTCTTTCCATTTTATCTAGACTGGAATAGATGTGATCAAACAGTAGAAGTTACATGGAAGAAATTTTTTTCTGGACTACAGGCAGAAGGACTGAAAACTGCTTTTTCCTATTTATTTTTTGAAACTTCTTAAGATGTACTTCTTTAAACTTTCACCCGGAGCATCTCTGAGTTGGTCCATTTTTTTCTGATGTCTGGGGAGGACCTTTCAAGAGCAAAACAGGAGAGAAAATGGGTTTAATATGATTTCACAAGCTTAGCAAAAGGTAAGAATGCTATACTCTACGGCTTTTTAAGTGTTCAGTTTTAAAATTTGCAATATTTCAGTTTGATAGTGTCTGTCTTTGAGGCAAGAAGGGACATTTTCTCCTGAATTTTTTAAATTTTTCTTAAAACACATTCTTAGAAAATTAGTGTTGTTTTTTCCAAATTGCAAAGTGAAACTGAACACAACCACAGAAAAATAAAGACTATACATATTCTCATAGTGATTAGAATAAAAAGGTGGACGTGAATATGCAATTTATATAGAATTTGAGATCAACCTTTAAGAAAAATAATGATCACCACTTATTGATTCTTAATATCTTACCTCATTTTGTGTGTCCTAAATGACAACTTTGCAGTGCATAGGAGGATTTCACAGCACTCTTGCTTCTGTGTAGGACTGCTGTGTTTTCTTTGCAGCTGGATGAGCTGCAGCACATTTACCCAAAGCCCTGCAGTTTAAAGCCCTCCAATGCTCTGTGGGCACCAGCCCCAATCTCTGCACCACACGTGGTCTTGGAACTCATCAATTGTAACACAGAGCACTGCAGTAGTTCCAATTTTCCCATGAAAACACAGAAGGAAAAGATTATGAGGAGAGCTTTATCAAGCTGAGCCTTTCACTATTCTGCTTCCTTTTCTAAATGTACCAGTCCATATCTAGGTATACATATAAAATGTATAAATGTGACCGTATTCTGCGCAAAATTCATCCCACTACCAACATAGGTGTCTGCACCTTTGTTCCAGAGTTACCAAGTTCACCCATTTCTTGTTGTCTATGGCAGCTCAGCACAGGAAAGGAGAACATTCTCTGAGGTCACAACCAAAACCAAGGCTTGCATGGTCAAGTGTGTATAAGCCAAAAAGTTTTTGTATGAGCATCAAGGGTCTGTCACAGAAATGGAAGCACCAAGATGTGTCACACCTATCCTGGCCTGGAGGCTGGGGAAATATCTTAGCAAAGAGGCAAGTGAGATTTTCTTTTCTGCCTGAAGAGGCTATTCAGACTAGGAAAAAGAAGGCACCAGGAGGAAGCAGACAGAAAAGGGATGGAATAGGATGTCAATTGAAGTCCTGAAGGAAATGGGGACTAGGCATGCAAATTCAGACAGGTAAGGAGTGCGTTGATGGATAAACAGGCAGGCAGTCCTTGAATGAAAAATGATGGAGCAGAAATGAGTTGGATTTTATAGCAAGACATCATGTGCACTCTCTAGGAGCTGACTTCTAGGGCATCTGTAGCCCCAAGGACGCAGGGAAAGCAACAGTTCCTCTCTTGAAGTATTTAAAGCAAACTGTCTGGTACAACTCAGCCTTCAGGCTCAAAAGAAAATTTTTTAATTGGATGTTAGAGGCAACAGATGCTGTAGGAGAATAGAAAGATGTCCCCTTCCACTGGCTCCACCTGCAGGTGCATCTATGGAGTAGAGGTGACCCCAGTGGTGACTGACACCTGTAGCTCCTTTCTCACTGGGAGGCTGCCCTTCATGACCAGAGGAGGCAGGGGAAGGTCACCACACTATCTCAGGAGAAATGTGAGAGAGCTGGGGTGGTGGAGGAAGGAGAATAGTCTTAACAGAAAGCCTGCAATAATCCCATCACCCAGGGGTTTAGGATAATCTCAGCATTTTAACCCATCAACATGAGTTGTGAAGACCATTCACCAAAGACAGGGTTTATGAATCTGAAAGAAATTTCCAGTGCAATTCCTATTCCTGTTGCTTGAGCCTAAAGATTTGCCTTCCCATCTTCCTGTTTCCTTCCATAGACAGTCATCTTGGAAGAATTATTTACTGAGCAGAGACTAAAATATTAAGTCAAGATTTACACTTCTGCTCCTAATCCCACCATTTGACTTAATGTGGCTTTTGCTAAAACACCAAGTCCCTCAGCTTTATCCATGCATGAAATGGGGATAATACTAGTTTAATGACTGTAACTCACTTTGAAAAACACTGACAAAATATGCAAAATAAACCAAATTTTTTTTGTTTCTTAGCCTTTATAGTCAAAAGAATAATTCACAATGAATAACTTATGCAGTGATATGAACTCCTTTACCTTGAATGTTATTCACCCACAATGCATAATTTTTTTTCTGACTTATTTGTTATTCTACTGGTTAAATAATTCCCATAAATATTTAATGGTTTATGGGCTGTTCATGAAAAGTTTATTCAGAATATTTATTGCACGAATTGAAATGAATTGGATATTTTTGGTATATCTAGTCTCTGCTTCCTGACTAGAGTAATGTAATTTGTTGAATCCGGTATTTTATGTAAATTATTTTGCTTGTACATCAATTATATTATCTGTACATATTCTTGCTTATAATGTAAGTTTGAGAACATCCCTAGCTGTCAACTCATTCACCCAAAAACAAATGTAGTTTTAAATCACAAATGCAGATAAAGAAACCTCTATTTGCATCTGATCTTACACGGTCTTATTCTTCATGTACAGACGTTGAATAGAAAGGTAAAATATATCCTAGTCCCTTTTTTTTAAATTTAAATTAAATTACCACTAACTTCTTTCACGTAAAAGTAATTTAAGGTGATTAAAGAGAATACTCTGTGGATTTACATTTTCCAAATGGATTAGCAATAGATCTCTTGGAATTCATCAGGTATAAGAATGAAGCTGTAAAATAGTGATTTAAGTAAATGCAGGGAATACCAAGAGGATTAAAATGAGATCTCTAAGGTCAATAACATTGCAGTGTAGATTTTATTGTAACATTAAATCTTTTGAAATATTTACAGAGAAGAAATATACTTTAGCTCTGAGACAAATTATAGAACACAGAAGTTTGAGTAAGCTATGATTTACATTTTCACTTACCTGAGGGAATCACTAATTGCTAGAAACTGTTCATTATTTAGGAGGTCTTCACGTAAAATGAGAAACAGGGAAAAATTCTGGGTGACAAGCAAGGCCAGTTTTAAATACAGCTTTCTACTTCTGTTTTTGTTTTCTAAAAAAAACCTCCAGTAATCATATTTCAGTGATAAAATAAATGCATTAAAATATTTTTATGTTGCAGTTTCATCTCAGTGTAAAACTATAGAATAGGCAGCAAAGTAATTAAATGTAAGGACATTTATATTTTTAATGCTCAAAATGTTTTGGACGACTTTTTATTTTCTTTAACGAGACTTTAAAGCACATCAAGGAATAGCAATATCTCATGGGTCATAATCTCCAGAGTATCATCTTTCTGCATAGCTGCTTTTCTCACATCATCACAGTTCTTTGACAAATTTTATTTTTAGTCTGGTGAAAATCTCGGCATCTTTCAGGGTAGTGGTCAAATGGATAAGGTCTTTGGAGTCTTACTCTAAAGTTTTTGTGAAGCATGCACACATTTGTATGCCTGTCAACCTAAGTGTCTTTCTGCCCTCTCCCTCCAAACAGGTCTTCACCCTGTAATTGCTGTATTTGTACACACACAGAAATTCACATGCTAACACAGAAATTCAGGTATGGAAAACTACTACAAGTACCAGGGGTGAAAGTCTGAGAGTTGCTAAATATTTAGCTTTAAAATATTTGTCTGACTGTACAAATTACTGCAAAAAAAGTAGTTTTCCCTGATAAATTTTAGGCTCTGCTTTATTTGGATTAGACCTTACAGTAATTGTAGTGTCAAAAATATTGTATGCTAGTTTAATTTAGTACAAAGAAAGCTCCAAACATAACTTTCAATTTCAAGTGTTCATAACTTTTATCAAATATATTATCTCAGAGTAAAATTAGTTTTCTCATATTTCCAATTCAATATTTAAAAAATCTGCATTATTAGTCATATTTTTTAAATGACAAAGAAAGACTTTTCACAGAAAGTATGGCTATGGATAAAGATCCAAATCTAACCTGTCCCACTAATTTTAAAATATAACAGACTTAAAAGGCCTATTCTCTTGAATATTTTCTGCTGCTTTATATTCAGTGACACAAGGGTGCTCTATGGTAAGATGATGTTTCCTGAGGCATAACAAGTGCTGGCAAGCTCAAAAGAAACAACGACTACAGAAAACACATATATTGATTGTTTCAGACAATAACACAAACATGCATTGTCTAATCTTTCTGTACTCTTTCCCGCACAAAGCAACATGGGCTAAAAAAATCACTGGAAAATACAGGAACAAAACCTGCCACAGACATGTCAATAGTTATGCTTTAATAGTTATGCTATTACTGACCATTCACCCACAGGAAAACAAAGATCAGGAATTTCAGAAAGTTCCTAAATATAGCATTGACTTAACTATGAAACCTACTGAAATCGTGTGTAAAGACCACTGAATTTGAAAATTACTGATGTGCTGTCTGTAATAAGTATGCCTATGGGACATCCTTAGATAGAGATAAATCATAAAATCACATTCTAGCACTGTGGAGTGTTTTGTTTCTATTTGAGGTACAGCTCATTGGTACCAGATAGAAGACATTACCTCATAAATGTATATCCTGGCACTGTGATTAGCTTATGAAAGAATGTCATCGTGAAAAACAAAAATCATTTTCCCTGAGTTCAGTCTCCTGTATTTAAAAACAAAGCTAGTAAATCCAACTGTATCTGGCAGTTCCCAGAGCAGTTGCTACATGCTAGTTGTAACTAGAGCATGAGACAGTGATGGATAAATAGCCTGCTGTGGATGATTTTGGGAAAAAAAATAAAAATTGAACTGTTAAAAGGGTTTACAAGACTCAGAAGGTTTGGGATTTTAGAAGCATAAAATCTTCCCAGCTGCACTCAGTGGAATTCCACAGCTCCTCCTGCAGCTCACAGCAATACATTATTTAACACATGCAGGGGAGCTTTTTGAGAAAAACCAGGTTTTTACATACCAGATGCACAGTTTCCTCACATGTATTTTTCCTCAGATTGTCACAGACAGCTTCTCACTAGGAAGGAATGACAGCAGTGACAAATTGAAGACTGCAGAGAGCCTCTTTGGCTGATTCTAGACTCACAGACAGCTTCTCACTAGGAAGGAATGACAGCACTGACAAATTGAAAAGACTTTGCAGAGAGCCTCTTTGGCTGATTCTAGATTTCTCCACTGCTTTCTGGTCTTCAGTACATTCAAGTGGTTTATTTGTGTCTTCAGGTTGCCTATATATGGCTACTCATTCTGTTCTGAATTACTATGCTCTAAGGTATTGTCTGTGGTCCCTTTGTCCCCTATTTTTTAGGACATCCATATTAACCTTTGGGACTTAATGTGGGTTGAGTAAAAGGAATGACAGCAGTGACAAATTGAAGACTGCAGAGAGCCTCTTTGGCTGATTCTAGACTTCTCCACTGCTTTCTGGTCTTCAGTACATTCAAGTGGTTTATTTGTGTCTTCAGGTTGCCTATATATGGATACTCATTTTGTTCTGAATTACTGTGCTCTAAGGTATTGTCTGTGGTCCCTTTGTCTCCTCTTTTTTAGGGCACCCATATTAACCTACAGCCCCTATGGGACTTAATGTGGGTTGAGTAGAGCTTCTGATTCTCAGTTCTGGCTTTATTTTGCCTTTAGAAACCCTCTCAAAGATGCTTTTCTTACTAGTCAGCTGCTTTCCTCTGTCATCATATTTAATGGAGTCCTTTAATTCAGTCAGTTCTCAACTGCATATTAGCAGGTTATGACAGAGAATTTAAGCATTCAAAAATCAAAGCTGTTGATAGCAAAAGTCAAGTTTGGCTGTGTGCATTTCAAACTCTAGTAAGTGGACTTTTGCAGATAGCTCCATTAGAGAGAAACAAGAGACTGGCAAGCAGCATTTACCCTGCCAAGCTCTGCAGGGCACTGTCTTGCAGCAGGAAACATCAGCAATAGTGATCCACAGCTTGAATAATCCACCCCAAACTGCAGGGGATTAGGCTGTGGACTGTTCAGTCTATGGAGATTGTTGATAAAGTTGTTTTTTTGCAGGAAACATCAGCAATAGTGATCCACAGCTTGAATAATCCACCCCAAACTGCAGGGGATTAGGCTGTGGACTGTTCAGTCTCTGGAGATTGATGGGCACAAAGTAATGGGCACAAATGAAGTCAATGTATTAACGAGCAAACATAAAGAAACAGGAAGATTGATTCTTGGACATGTTGTGGGAGATTAGTGGATATATCTGGTTTGCTACTCAAAAGGGAAAAATAAAAATAAAGCCATTTATTAACAATGTATATATGATTACTTAGAAAGAAAACCAAAACAATATTTTAAAACAAGGGACTGAATCAACACCTCTCTACCTATCTATCTATCTATCTATCTATCTATCCATCTATCCATCCATCTATCTAATCTATCTATCTTCTATTGCATTGCATTACTGTAGTATTTTTGCCAATAGCAACTAGGCAAATATGAAATTAAGTCTGAATTGCATTTCAGTGCAGCCACGTTTGTGCCATTTCTGTAAGATCAGTTCTGTGCAATGGCAGAACAGTTTAAATCCTGGGATTTACTTTCTGGCTGGACTTGCCACTGAGAATCTCTGCCACCACTGAGATTTGTGAGTTAGATATGGAGAGAACAGAGGAACAAATAAAAAAAGGTGTAGACCTCATCCACAGCCATTGGCTCAAAGGAGGCTATACCTGCATGAAGAGGATGGTGGGGAAAGCAGTGGCACGAGGCCCAGAGCTGCAGAAACAGACTGGCACCTTGCTAAGCAGCAGATGTACATCAGCAGCCTCTTTTCCTACTGTGACAAGGTGAAGATGGTTGGACTCACTGCTGGGCAAGAAGAAAGGCAAAAAAAAAGGCATGAATCCAGCAGAAGTTACAACCCCCCACCTTCAAAACCCAGGGTCATTCTCCAATTCCACCTCTGTTAATTTGTCCCAGATCAGGTTCCTGTCAACCTGTCCCATCCCCCTATACCATCTTTTGCTGAGATCTCACTCTGCTGCAGCACCAAACTTTCCTTTCATGGGTCTTTTTACTCATCTTGGCCATAACCAACAATGAATTTGGATTCATGTTTGCTTACAACACAGAAAAGGCTTGATCCAACATTTATGTACCCACAGAAATGAACCACCAACCTCTGTTGGTTCCCAAATATTACTACAGTGTGTACTGTAAGAAATCCTAGGGAAATCAGACATAGATGGCTCACAGAGTACAAACCACCTAATTGCTGAGCAACTCAAGGAGCTGGGTAAGCAGTATCCCTGGTCAGCACCTCCTCATTGCTAAGCTGAAAAACTACTTGTGGTGAGGAGCCATTCCTTTTGTTTAATTTTTGGCTTTTATCTTAAGCCCAAGCTTTCATCACCCTTTTTTTCAGTCACAGCCTTTGGATTTCCAACTCTGTGGCTGTAAAACAATATGAAACAGAATACTGGAGACAGGCTAAAAAAAAAAAAAAAAAAAAAAAAAAATTGGGAATCTTTGATAACCAGCATTCCCTAGAGTTATTAAAGAAGCTATATGCACTGCTTGCTTTTTAGCAAGAATATGTATTTTTTAATATATAGGAAAACTCTAGAGAGAAAGATACATGGAGAAGCCAGACAGACTAGCAACCTTGCAGTTTCTTATTGCTGGTAAACTAGGCATATTCTGAAATCCAACAGGTTAAATCAGAACAAGAGGGATCATTAAGGATCAGCATTGGATTTTTTATCTAAAAAATGGCTGAAAATAATTAATGGACTCAGAGGTAGCTCTTTAGCTATAGCCTTCATGACCATCACTGCTAAAGTCATACTGAGCATTACTACATGCTCAGATTATTTTAAAGGGACAAAAGCACAGAAAACTAAAAAACAGGAAGCAAGCAGACTTTCCCTCAAGCTCTATAATTTTTAATTTTTCAGATAGGATCAAAGTGCTTGGCATCTCTTTGCAAGAGGTGACAAAGGCTATTCCTAACAACAACTTGCATGCACACATGGGTTCCTAATGCTGCTAAACATCTCTTGTGTCAAACCAAGCATGTAAATTCTGGTTGGGGAGCAATCAGGAATGAAAACTGAAACTCAGAAACTGGCAATAGATGTTTCATCAAGTGTAATACGCCATGGTGGCTTCAGTGGAAGTTGCACTGCTGTTAGCAAAGTTATGTTGCAGGTAGGTATTTTTGACCTAAACACATCATATGGAATTTAAGCAATCTATGCAAAAACGCTGGGTATGTAATTGCTTAGTAGGTAGAGTCTGTGGAAATTCTTCAATGTCAGTTTTTAGGAAGAAAACAGACACTCTAAAACATTTATTCAAACAGGTCTTCTCAGCTAATTTAAACAACATTTTTTAACTTCCACAAGTCAAAATATCCTTTCCTTGCAAGCAATTTCTGCTACTTCACATGTTTTACAACACAGTTGATGCAACCTGAGAGATGTCACAATACAGTGTTGTACCATGGTCCAGGGATGGGCTTTTTTCTTCTTCCATGAATATGAGACAGGCAGCTTATTCCAACATGAAATCAGTTGACTCAGACCACAGCTGTGAGCTGGACCACACAGACACAGAAGTTTTGCCTAATTTTTGTTCTGTACGTCACCCTGTAAAATAATAAGGCCAAAGCCACACCACATTCCCTAACTCCCCATGATTTTATTATTTCCCTCATTTTTATTTACAGGCTGAGATCAACGGCTTTCTATACATTCTTCAATGGCAATGCTCCCCATATACTGTAGTCTTGTTATCCACAACATGGCGAAAAAATACTGGGGATCCATTTACCAGCTTTTAAGAGTATTTTGAGTACTTTGAATAGTACTTAAAAGAAATTATAAAGGCTTTTAAAGACAAAAAAGAAATTATCACTTTAAGAATATTCATAATTTTCAATGTGTTTTGCTATTTTACATCACATTTAGTTTTATACTATGTCTCATTATTCAGATTTATATTTACTAGTCTACTGGACATTTTTGTCTGGAATGTGCATAGTTCATCCTTCAAAAGATGATCTGCCATATAACTTACTTTATTCTTTATACATATAAAGAAAGTATTCCAAGGATATTATTTCCCTGAAAAGTACATGGAAATTCCTTTAATTCACCCTTGAAAACAATAACTAGATGAGTTACAGACATGTATCTATTGCAATGTGTTAATTTTTTGTGTTGTGCCTAAAGGACATTTGTGTCAAGAATGTTCCCATGTACTTATAAAACAGAGAACCAAGTTTATAATGTATAGCTTAATATTCTTTGATTTCATTATTTTAATCGAAAACATTAATTATTAACCTAATATAATTAATAATCTAAAGTTCAAAATGCCGCAAGAGAAAAGCAAGAGAAAAGTGTCTAGATAATTGCAAGTGCTAATCTAAATACAAGATGAAACAGAAATGTTTGCCAAATATTTGCATCAAATGTTTTTTTAGAAAGGAGAAAGATCATCTGATGTTATCTTCACCTATTCTGACAGATTTAATTTTTCAGTCCTCATAGTCTCCTTGTCTGCAGACGGCCTGTTTGATGTGGATAATTACTCTTAGCGTTAACAAGCTTTCCTGATACATAAATCTGTAATGTCAAAAAAAAAAATTCTAAGGTATCCTGATCTAGTGGATTTGGAATGACAATAAAATAATTTATGAAGTGATATCATGATTAATTTATGGGGTCAATTTGGCAGGAGTTTGTATGGAAAAAGAGAGAAGAAAGAAAATACATTGTTAATTTGCCCCTTCCCAAAATACTACCCAGAGATTCTCTTGTTAAAACTCTCCATTGTTAAAATTATCCATTTTAACAGTCATGGAAACCAAGCAACCTAAAATCTGTCTTCTAATTACCAGAACAGTAAAAAATTTGAGCAGAATCAAAAATCTGCAGAACTGAAAAAAAATGGGGGAGGCCCCCAGGAGTCACCAATGGCCTGGGAGAGAAGCAAGGTGAAGTGTGCCAAGCTGCTGGCTAGATGAAACAGAGCAAGCCCACCCCCAATGAAGGAAGCAACACTTCCTTCATTGCTTTCTTTAAGCACACAAGATGGGGAAAATATGCACTTCCATATCTCTGGAGCAGTTTTTGTAGGGGACCAGAAAATGAGGAAGATGAGGAGCAGTCACTTTAGAAGAGCTGCTTTCCAATGTTAGAGAGAAATCAGAAATTACTAGATTAAACTTAATTGTTCCACCTATCTCTACTCAAGCAAGATTTCATTAGAGATCTCTAGACTCCTCTGCAGATACTAACTGAGAAATCTTGATAATTTTAGCAGATCTGCTTCCTAGAATACCAGTGCATCTTGCCAGGTGTACCAGATCAATATACACATTTCACTGTCATTCACAGAAAATCAATACTTCCCAGTGTGTGAAGCTGGGAGTCAAAAGAAGCAGAGTCAACAATGTGTACTTTATTTGTTGAGCATCAAGGTCAGAATTCAGTCTGAAGAAGGAAAAAAATGTTTCTCTCTTTCATAAGTGAAAGACTTCAAAAATGTGAGCTGGGGACCCTGCATGGGATATAGAAGGGTTTCACACACACCAGTAGGGCTTTTCTATAGCTGCTGTGAATGAAAAAATAAAAAAGAAGGCTTACATTTCATCAGTAGGACTTTTGGAAGTATTTTTTTAAATGGCATGTGAAAAGTATCAAAATAAGAGCAAATGTGGGTTTTATTTTTAAAAATGAGCTACACACTTTGCAAGTAAAACTGAATTTATAAATTTTAGGGGAGAGAGTGAAATATTTCATTATCATAAATGGCAGACTATAAAATAATAATAATAAAGTCTCTGGAGCAGTAAAGTGAAATGGGTAACAGAAACTTGTAAGGGACAGCAAAGTACAACTGGAACCACCTAAAAAGCAACTTCCCAAAAGGTTCCTGAAGGGGAACAAAACAGCTCCTCCAGCTTCCGTCTCTGAAAAGTCTAACCTGGTGTTTTATCATCCATGCTGACCTTACTGCCAATTGCCATTAAACACTAAAGCTGAAAATTATCCTTCTGCTCTTTTCCCACACTTTCCAACTATTGTTTTCTTGTCCTCATTTCCAACATACCACAGAGAAACATTTTTGTGGGCCAGTCCTTAGTGCCAGTTCTAATTAAGGACTTTTCATTCTTTGAGAATTAACCCAGAAGTCTGTGCTGCCAGTCTTGCCCTGACTGGATGTGGAAAATGAGTTAAGACAATATATCTTGATGGAGCTATACAAGATTTAATGTACAATGTTCATTTGGATGTTTTCTTTAATTTGTTTTGGATGAGGACAGGGTATTTTGATTGGCAGTGTGCATTTTGATTGTCTTGTTTCCCTTGAAAGGATCTTATTTTCACAACCTTCTTTCATCTGTTCCAAACCCCCTGCATTTAGATCAGCTTGGCTTGCACTCTTAAGGGTAGTTCACGGGTTGGGTTACTCTGAACACACATTTGGTTATAGTCTACCAAGAAATAGTGTGAGCAATTTACTCCTTCTGAGTTATCATTTGTTCAAAAGAATCCAAGCCTGGAAATGTTTTAACTTGAAAATATTGTAGATAGCTGTGGAATGGACAGCATTGTCTTTTCAAATGATTGTTGGCTGTGGGTGCTGTTGTGTGCCAGACACCCATGTCAGTAGCATTTCCATCTAGGAAAGGTCATTCCTGCCTGGGTGTGTTTTACAGTAATGGAGCAATATGAACCACAAGAGAGTTTTTGCAGTGTATTTCAGCAAGTAAGAATGGGAATATTTTTATGATATTGTTCTCACATGATGTGAAAAATGTAAAAGCTTTCAAGGCAGGATTTGTCTTGGCATGACCTTGATCTTAAAACATCTATATACTACACACACATCACTAAGACATTCAATCTGTACTTTCCAAAATTCCCCTTAGCATTATTTTATATTTACTCAACTTTTTATCTTTCTGGACTACCAAAAAACTTTCTGCTTTCAATTATTTATTGCAAGTTCTCACCATTATTTCTTTTCCTTGGCACTACCGTTCATCCAAAATCCTCAAATGAGAGTTTCTGGTTCCTGGTTATTTATGTAATTTGACTTCCTCAAATTATTCTGTGCATTGCTCACCCTTAAAAAAAAGAAAAAAGAGAGAAGGTCCTGTCAATATGATATTCTAATTACTTGTATGAGTTACCTTGAAACAGTATTTCACATGCAGCTGTGCTGTTGAACAAGCTGCAAAGGTGACAGGGTGCTGGTCTTTATTCCATGAAATGCACAGTGTTAATTTAGATGTGTAAATGCAGGAGAGGAGGAAAAATAAGAAAAACATAAAAAGGAGACTTTAATGTTTGTTAATGCCTTCTGGTACATCCATATCTGGCAACACAAATATTTCTCACTTTTTCAACAATAACTACTATGATAATAAAAAAAATTAAAAAAAAATAAATAAAAAAAAAAAAAAAAAACCAACCAACCAGCAAAAAAAAAAAAAAAAAAAAAAAAAAAAAAAAAAAAAAAAAAAAAAAAAAAAGAAAACCAACCAACCAGACACCTTGTCTTCAATATTTTTAGCAATTACTTATTCTTCTGTATTTTGGGACTGTGGTCCTTCACTTAGACCTATCAAATGCAGCCCTTTCCCCAAGCCTTTCATTTAATAAAGTATACTTGGTGTAATGGGTTGTAGACAGTAGGTTTTGGTCCTAAATTATTGTTTTCAACAACAATCCTCTGGAACCAAGAAAAGAGGCACTGATTTCTTTTGTGTTAATACAGATGAAGATTTCTCTGTCCTTTGAACTGCCACCTGGAGTTAGCTGCTCCTTTGCATTGCATGGGCAGCACTGGAGATCAGACACTCAGCCAAGGGGCTGAACCTGGAGAGGGTGAAAACAAGTTGTGAGTGAACACTAAGGACATGAGTCCAAAATTCCTGATTTCCCCTTATTATTTAATAATGACCCATAATGATTTTCTGGCATGCTCATGTGAAGCAACAGGAGTGACTGATGGACCAGGACAGACTGCTCAGTGAGCAGTCTTTCCTTTCTCCAGCACTTCTGTGAGATGAGATGAATTAAAAATCTCCCCCTACAAGTGTTTTCATCTGTAGATCTCCCACACAGATCTTCATTGAACCCTTTGGTCATTAATACCTGAGGAGATTAATGGGAAAGAGTATGAGAGAAAATGGATTTAGGTTCCAAACCTGTCTTCTGCACTCAATTACATATTTTATTCTCAGTTTATGTAGTTGTTAACTCTTCAAATGTCAGCATAGACATACACCTCTGGGTGACAAATTCCCAGTAGCTGGAAATTTGTGTTTATCAGGATGAAAAAGCATTTCACATTTAACTTGCTAAAAATTTGTTCATTTCTAAGTAAGGACAAGTCTCAATGTAACTGATATTGTCATTGCCAGGCTTGATTGCAGTTATTCCCACTAGCTGATGTGCAACATAAAGAGAAGCTGCAGGTTCTAGCTAATATGCAATATATCTGCTTCCCTTTGCCATGGCTTAAAGGAAACCATGAGCAAGTATTTTTAGGCTTTCATCCTAAATTTCAAGTCCTTTAATAGACTAAGCCCCAATAACACTAGAAACTGAACACCAAGTTATGAACCAACCCAATAGTTTCATCTAGAATAAGGAAGAAAATAAAATTAATTCTTATAATCAGTCTCCAGAAAGACATAAAATTAGCTGAGAATGTAGATGTATTTGGAAAATGTTTCAAAGTGTTCTTTGTTGGGAAAACCTTTTCATCAAAACTGCTATGAATAGACATGATCCATACTTTGACAAACGTCTTTCAGATCTTTATCCCCCTATCCCAAATATGATCTTAGCTCTACTTCCCTGTTAAGGAAATATTTTCCCATTGATTTTTACCTAGAAATTCCTTGGATAGAGTGGGAACAAACAGCATAATAAAAATGTAAGCTATGTAGTCTTTGATCTCTAAGACATTAAATTTGCAACCACCATCACAGAGCAAAGCCAAATTACTGAAGGCACTAACTGGGATTCTTCATATGTGGTTTCAGGATCAGCTGCAGTATGGAATATTTTCCTATTAAGATGTTAGTCATATCTTCCACCTAATCAGTATGCATGACCACTATTCTTCCTTAACAATAATTTTGAGGTTTTATCTGTATAGCTTTGTTCAACAATTAACATGAAAATACATTCAAGACTTGTTAACATTTTCTGCCAGCAAATTAAGGTGGTCAGCAGGGAAAAATATCCTTATATCAAGTGCTAATTATCTTCCAGTTTTTGTTTAATGCTTATACCTATAAGGTTTTGATCTATTATGGATTTTGATGTTAACAAAAGGCTATGGGCAATATGCCCTCAACATCTTTTAACAGCAGCTACATCATTGGCACTTTGTCACCAACATTTTTTTAGGTTTATAATATACAACAGGTGAAATAAAAAAAATATAATTATTTTTAAAGCCTGGAAAAATAGTGGCAATGTCAAATGCTAAAATATTAATCATGTGGGAATCCTGGCTAAATATGAAATCTCTGCTGGTACATCAGTGGAAGCCACAATACCTTCAACAAAATCAACCAAACTTCATGACAAACAAATGCAGATAGGGCTGTTTTCTAAATTGTACTGCTCAAATGCACAGCTTAGAGCTCACGCTTCACAGGCACAGATAAAGGGAAATAAATAACAGGTTCATTTGACTATCCTCCTCAGGGACACTATTCAGAACATAACAATGACAAAATATACTGTGGAAAAAATGGGTTTTTTTTTTTCACAACAATTGCTTAATGAAGATGTGAGGAAGAAATGAGCAGGATATATTTCCCTGCTTGATATCTCCAAGTCAATACATTTTGAGGTCACACCGTTCCTTGTGGTACCACTCCAGCACTCTCCATCTGCATTGCACTGTCCTTCCTAGTCTGTGTGGCAGATGGTGCACTCCCACCTTGGGAATCTGCAGCTCAAAGCAGAGGCATAACAAGATCAAAAGTCTGCATGCAACTCACTATAACATGGCTATGAGCAGCACTGAGAGAAAATGCTGTGAAAACAACCATCCCTCCAGTATTTATAGTAATTAGAATCCCATAGCAGTACTTAGTTATGTTATGTGAAGAGACCAATCTTCATGGTGTATCCACTTTGGAGTGTTAATTAGAAATATGGTAAATTTTCAAAAATAACTTTTTTTCTGTCCAGCCTTACTTCTAATAAAAGTTATCATGGAAATGATTGGTTCACAGTTAAAACTTTCTGATCATTAAAAAATTTTATATATGTTGTAAAGAGCAAAATATTTTTATAGGCCCTGTTTACTGAATTTCTTTAAATGCTCTTAACCAAAAGAAGCAAACTTCAGATGTGTCTCACATCATAACAAAAGTACTTGCTAGATCTTTGTCAAAAGCCCATTAATTTTAATATGACAATTTTATTGATTAGTTGACATAGTCAAAGAGTGACTGTATTTTCAGTTTGGGTCTAACAGTGTGGTAGTTCTCAATATCTGTTCTCCATCACACCAGTTAATCAGTAAAGACTTCGATCCCATCAAAATGAAGAGTAAATTTTCCACTACTTAGCCCAGAGATACACAATACATATATTTGCTGAAGAAATAAATAGAATCTGCATCTAGTCTACAGCTTCTTAAACAAAAACTGCAAACACAACCTAAAGCATGAATTTAATCTCTTGAGCACCATCTAATGACCAAATTGTAAAATGACCAAGAAGTACATTGGCAGCTGCGTTAAAAAAGGGTGAACTTTTTAACTCAAGTTGGTCAAGAATTTCCATCAGAGGTTTAAATGGAAAGGTGCTTTTTGCTGAAGCATCCATTTTGACAAAATTACTGAGATACTTCTTTATGAAAACAACTCCTATAAATGTTAACATTTTCTTTTCAGGGGATTTTTTTCCAACATAACCAAAGAAGTACTTAGATTATTAAAAAGCTTTATTGTTTTTAACTCTCCCCTGAAAGAGGAAAAAAGACTACTTCCTGACCAGTTGCAAATAAGTGTCTTCATTCAATATTTCCAAACCTTCTCTTGAACTACACTTGCAAAGTCAGTTTCATGTATATTACTGCCAGCATAGTATTTTGCATTTATAAGCAATCCAAGTGCATAAATAAATAAACAAATGAAATTACAAGTCTGTCCAAAAATAAAATTATTTAAGCAGAAGGTAAAAAAATAAGCATGTATAAATACTTTTTATGCTTAGAAAGGTCAATCCCTAAACAAAAGATTAGACTCAAGATCAGGAAGGAAAAGAGGGGAAAATAAGAAAAACAGGGAAGAAAAGGAGGAACATCAAAGGGAAGAAAGAGAGAAAGAAAGAGAGAAAGAGAGAAAGAGAGAAAGAAAGAAAGAAAGAAAGAAAGAAAGAAAGAAAGAAAGAAAGAAAGAAAGATGGATAGAGCAATAAAGTCCAGTCATTCCACTGAAGGACAGCAAAGGAGGCACTGCCACTGAAGGCTGGATAAAGGGCACTTTATATATATATTTTTTAATTTTTTAGGCTACAATAAAAAGCCTAAGATGTTCAAAGCTCAAAAAGGCCAAACTGAAGCACAGATGGGGTACTCAACATGGGCTAAATAAAGAAAGATAATCTTCCTAATAGCCTTAGAGATATTCCAAAGGTTGGTTTATTTCAGGTCGGGAATTAACATTTCTCAAGGTAATCTTTTGGTGGTGCCCACTTAACTGCACTTTGATTCATGTTGTGGAGCATCTTATAGCACACAAACTGCATTTCTTTTGGATGAGCTAACTGAACAGATGCTGCAGTGCTTTGAAGTTAAAGGCATAGAAGCTTCTGGGTCTGATTCTGCAAGAGCTGTAGCAGCTTGGGCTCCACCTCAGCAAATGGATGCCAGCAAATTCAGGCTTTTCAGTAGACTATCACAGCCTCCAAAAACCCTGCAGAAACAGCCTTTCACACCACTGTCATCAGGAATCAGTCCTCCAGGCACAGCTGCACCTGGGGACTTGCTGTTGCAAAAAAGATGAGAGCTAACTCCTGGAAAAGTCCTCATCCTGAAAACATCTGGATGTTTTCCAGTCAGTATTGGTGGCAGCTCTCTAAAAAAGAGACACCTGTCACATTTTCACAAAAAAAAAAAAAAATCCACCCCAACACTTCAAAAGTAAATAGCTGTAGAGAAGCTCTGGATTTTGGCTCTCGACTGAGCCCAGTGCATCCTGGCAGGAGGCAGCATTCCCCTCACAGCAGCAGCAGCCGGCTGAGGTGCTGAGCTGCCTTTCCCAGCCAGGAGCTTTATGAATGCCACTTTCACTCCCAATATTGGTGGCCATCAGCCCAGTTCTCATGCCAATGCAAAAGTTGTTTTTCAGCGAGCAGGATGAAACTAGGTGAAATAAGGGCTTGATTTACAATCAGCTTTCGACCCAGCTTCACCCAGTGCCTGTGTGTGGCGAGCAGGGCTGGCCTCAGCAGGTGTGAGCAGCCAGGAGCACTTGCGTGGGTAGGGAGAGGCCGCCCTGAGAAGCAGGTGCTAATTGATGGGTGTTAGTGCAGACACTCGGGGCAGAATGGCTCAGTGTTCGGCTCTCCTGGCGCACAGCAAGTGGGAACGGGCAGCAGCCACCATCAAGCACTTCATAAAAACACCACTCCGTCCATCACGAGGGCCCTGGGACCACAACCAGCCTGGACTGAGGGGCGCAGGCTGAGCTGCGGTGGGAAGTTTGCACAGCACCTGCCTGTGTTGTATCTGGCATGCATCCCCATGGGCCAGCCCCATCCTTCATAAACAAACAACAAAGAAATTTCATGTAGACTTTTATATTTTTTAATATATATAGGTTGTGTCTAAGGAGAAGCAAGTATTTGGGCTAACTCTGGTTTCCCACTTCTGGCTGTCTCAATGTGTCTCCTGTCTCCTGCAAGCACACAGGGCTCTGCCACTCGCCCAGCAAACCTGTCCCTGTGGGAGCAGTGGTGGAGGGCTGGGAAGGCTGCACTGCCAGGCCTCCTTAGCCAGGGCTCCTCAAATCTTCCCCGGAGTATTGCAATTCTGACCTCAGAGTGCCAGAAAGGGACAATAAAAGAGGAGAGACACACACGTGAAGATGATGTCTATCACCCCAAGGTTTTGTATGAGATCTGTTTCTTTTCCTTTCCCTTTTGTCAAACGTTTTCCAAATATCTGTCAAAAGGTATGGAGGTGGTTTTAAGATGACCTGCACAAAGGAGAGGGTTTGCATTCACTTCTGAAAGTGTTGACATGCTGCAGTTCAGAAGGGAGATGTCCCACTGCGAAAACTTTTCCTCCTTAACTTCAAAGCTTTCCTGGCAGTGGGAGCCCTGATCCCAAATATGACCAGTTTGCTACTGTCCAGGAGAAGGGGGGTTTGGGACCACACAGAGACAAATCTCCAATAATTCTACTGCCTCCAGATCTTGGCTGACTCCTAATGCTCCTGGACAGGCTTTGCAGCTCCACTGCACAGGAGTCAGAGTGCCACAGCAGCTCTCATTGTGTCCAGCATTCCAACACCACTGCTCAAGCAGATGAGTCCCCTGGGATTATACTGGCTGGCACAGAGAAAGCTCCAACATCTCAGCACTGAGCTAACCTAGTTATTCACCATGGAGAATTATTATTCACCTGAGAGGCACTCAGACTCCACTCTAGTTAATACTCTAAAAAGTTTTTGAGCAGCTCAGAAGACTGAGTTTCTCAGAAAATCTGTCCCTGACATATGGGTTCCATTTGCATTATATTTAAGTCTGATTAGCCCCAAAAGCATTCTCCTAAGGCACGAAAATAGAGGGAGACTAAGTGAACAAGAAAAAAGTGCACAGAGATGGCTGGGCTTTAGGAATAGGGATTTGGCTATTTCAGTCAAATCTATTGCTTAACTTAGTATTTCTAACACTACTAGAGAAAGTACATTACTGAACATACCATTTCTGCTATCCTTTCAGCATCTAATCATAAGAAAAATCAAATCTGTCCCTCAGGCAACTCCTTGAAGAAGAAAACGAATGCTAAGAAAAAAATAAATCTATCTATTAGCTGTGCTATTAGCTTATTTAAAGTCATTGTGTGAAACAGATAATGGAGTAAAGCATCACACAGGTATTTTTTGATGTAATGCTCAAAGACTGACATAGCCATTACTTCAACAATTACAAAAAAGCTGTGAAAGAGAAGTAAATCTTGCAGTTTGATGCATATTTTCCATGGTGGATGGCAGTCATGTTCCTGTACATCCAGGGGTTATTCCAGGGTTTTTTCCTCCAGATTTCCATTATGTTGCATACAATGTCAGGGGAGCAATATGAGAATGTCTCAGCAAGATAATCACAGGACTCATGAAGTCCAGCAGCTTGTGTTATTAAAAATTGCAGTGATATCTCGAAATGCTTCTAAAAATTTGATACTCTTTGGCATTACTTTTTTCCCCTGTATTGCAACATGAACTACACAGCAAGTAAATGAGATTGTCTCTAATTACTGCAGTTAAAAGTTTCATGTCAAAACCTGATGTGTATTTTTTGAATGTGGCACAAAAAAGAAAAAAAATTAAAATATTTAAAAAGTACTCATACAACAAGAAAGGGACAAAGGCAGTGTTCATCTGTTAAACAGCCGACTTGCACAAAAGACCAGTGTGAAAACCAAGACTAATCTCCCCATGCAACATACACTGTATTTTCAAAAGTCAAGTGCTCAGGTCTCTACACTGCCATGTGCATTAGAAGGAGTATTTGTAATGTGTTGTAAAGCTAACAAACTTAGTTAAGCAGAGGTGTGTGGTCTTTCAAAGAGTATTCCCAGGGTATAGCCGCCCTCCTCAAGAAACTCATTTATCACTGTGATGGTTTCACCTCATTTGAAGCCAAGTTATTGTCACCCTTAAAATAATGTACTTTGACAGGAAAAAATGAAATTCATGTGAGAAGTTATAAAGTCAAAATATAGACAATCACATCAAAACTTATAGCAGATGAAAACATTTTATGTGGATATATTTCGGTGGTATTTGCTTGTGCCACAGACCTTTCCTTTCCTTTCCTTTCCTTTCCTTTCCCCTTTCCCTTCCCTTTTGGAATCACACATGTCCTGTGGTTCACACATGTCCTGTGTCATTAAAGGGAGGTGTGCATGCCCCATAGCTGCCTCAGTATGGCAGCCCAGGCTCTTAAAATGTTGAGGAAGGCTGAGAAAAGTGCAGATGGATTTAATAGGGAGCAACCATTTAAATGATTGGTCACTCCCTAGTGCACAGTTATATTTCAGGTGTTGTGAGTGTGCTTAATCTTGTCCTGTCCTATTTCACAATTGATGTTTGCACTCTGGAGTCTCTTAAATCTTCCTCTTCAACCCCCCATCCTCAAAAGTCACCGTTTAACCAGGGTGGACTGGACTAATGAAGCTCCAAGTAGAGATATTTCCAAACTAAACCACAGCCTTCCTTAAGAAACACAGGTTTCAGATATGCATTTTTTTTAAACTGTGCAACATACATGGTGTACTATGAAGGAGCTGTGTAGGAATTTTTTTGGTTTTGTTTTTGCCTTTTTGCTGTCATCCTTTTGCCCCAGGATCTGCAGAAGTTATCTCGAAGGTTTTGGATCATTGTAAGTTTCCTACCTGGTTTGAATTTTTGAATTTATTATTTACTAAACAACTAAAATCAGTTCCAGGGAAAAAAAAAAAATGTTATGTCTTTATACAAGTATTTTCACCCTTTACTATTTTTCAAAGCATTCTTGAAGTTCATCTGACTTCACTGGGAACATGCCATAAGGATTAAACCCACTGTAGGGCTGTACCTGTCAGAGTCAGCAAGTATTTCCTAAACTCTATATGACTTCTCTTTCCCCTCATTGCAGTCTGTGTAGCTTAAAGAAAAATCTCCATATCTGTATTTAGGCTTACACTGAAGTAGCTTGAATATTACAGTCTTGTAGACCATGGTGAATTCAGAAGAAAAATGTGGCTATGTTTAGGGGACTGGAAATGAGCTTGGATAGGGTATGAAAGTGGCAGGTGACATTGATAATGAGAGGTGAGATACACATAAACAGAGAGGAAAAGGCTCAGGTGGATATTTAAAAGCACAAACAAACTTTTGCATAATAATGTTTCTCCTGCATTTCTTACCAAATAATTTCTCTTTTATATGTCTTTATCTTACCCAGTCTGTTTCACTGAATTGTCAAGCACATGGTAAAACTAGGCCATTTCAGAAAACTTGAATACCAACACAATCAGAAGAAACAATTATCCAAGGGATGCATTGGAGGGTGTTGTGTTTAGGGTCTGTCTCAAAAACTAGATCATTCTTCTTTGCCTAAGGTTCAGGAAAAAACAGGTTATTTAAAAATTGTGGTTTATTAGAAAAAACTCTGCTGCAAATCTTGTATGCTGCAAATGCTGTATACATAATATGGAATTTTGACAGAAACGGTTTGTTTTCCTGGAATTTCATTCCAAGAAATAGTGCTTTTGACAATTTCAAAATATGCCTTGAAGCTATATTCACTATTTATTATTTCAAATTTTATTCTGGCATAACTTTTAATTTATTTTTTCTTAGTTTACCTCATACTTAGATAATATATGATCTAAATCCTGCCCACACAAACCATAAGAAATTAAATGTTTCCATTCTGTCAAATGAAGAACCATCAATCCAAAACAAGAAAACATTTGGGAAGCTTGGTTTCTAGAAAATGTTAAATGTTTCAGGTTTTTTGCCAGTTTCATACACAGCTAAATGTCAAACCCCCCTTTGCAAAACAAAATTCTGTTTCTATGCAACAAAATCATGTAACTGAAGATCACAAAAACACAAGGCCTGGTTAGTAGAGAAACTGTTTTTCTAAATATTGAGTTTAATACTGATAAAGAGTCTATTTTCAAAACTGGACCCTATTCATATTTAAAAGCTGAATATATGTATTTTTCTTCCTTTAGTCCAGTTGCTCCTCCAACTTCTAATACATGCACTAAACTTCTGATGTGATTATGGGAAAAGTCCACCAGAAAAAATTTAAGACAGCTCATTTACCATGTGTTCAATTCTAATTTATTGCTTTCCATGTAACTAATTAAAATGATCAAGACATATACATGCTAGATAAATGTCTCTTACAATTTTCCATCTTCCTCCAACAAACAATTTTCTCTCACAGAGAAAATATTGATGTCCCCTTGTGAACAGTTCAGATAGTTAGTGAAGCAGATTCAAATTGGTCCCAAACTGTTAATCCATGCAAAATTTAATTACTAAAGAACTGGAAGCATCTGTAATGAGCAACCTTAGGTGTGTCTAGAAACCTCCTGATGCTGCTGGCTCTCATCAAACTTTGTATTTCCCCAGCACCACACAAATTAAATCCCTTTTTTTCAGATGCCTTTTCACTAGCTCAGTATAGATCTCACCTGGAGCTATTTTTCTTTGCTAATCCTGTTACTTAAGAGCAAGAGATAACTTAAAGCACTAAATATGCCGAAGGTCATTTCATGCATTTGATTGCACAGCAAAAGTAGTACCAGCGGGCGTAGAAATATTCTGCTCTGGAGGGTTGATGAAAACTCAAAAATAAGCTGAAAACAGCATTGATAAGATGAAGGTTATTTGTATAATATTTACTGACACTGAATTTTAATGTGAAGCCTACGCTGTGTGTCCTAAAATGAAGAACAGATGAACTAGTGGGCATACAAGAAAGCTATGAGACAGCAAGGGCTGATTCTACCCTTGAGAAGATAAATCAAATCTGGAATTAAAAGCAGGCACAGACAGGGGAGATTACTAGGCTGTTAAATAAACAGTAAATAACAAGAGGAGTGTTGACAAAAAGAGTAGAAAGTATGTTCCCCAGTCACAGACTGCAAAACACTGATCAGGGAAAGGATTTGGTGATGACTGTTGACAGACACTTAAAACCAGCAACCTGATGTCTGGTAGCAGTTTGGAAAGCAAGCAAACACGGGGAAGTGTAAACAGAGGAACAGAGCACAGATTTCAACAGATAACTGCACCGTGGTACAAAGGGCTGCTGTGCCCACACCAGAGCACTGCCTGCTATCAGACACCGAGGGCAGCCACAAATACAGCAATCAAAAACAAGAGCTTTGGAGCAGGCCCCCAACTACTGAGAACATCACTCTGATTAGGGACAGCCCACAGTAAAGAAAAGCTCCCTGGCAAGGAGAAAGAAGGGAAAATACCAACTCACATAGCTTTAAATTGAGGGAAATTTGAAGCAGAGGCAACAAGGTGCTGTCTGGTCAGAACTTACAGAACCCACACTGAAAATCCTGGAACTGCTTTTCTGCAGGGCTGCAGCTATTCCTGTGGCTGGGAGCACAGCACAGTTTCCTGAGAGAGCATCTTGGCATTACTGTGTGACTCATGGATATGGAATTATACAGCATGCCTAGGGTGGCACAGTGTGTACCTTTCCTCAGAAGTATCCCCTAGTCTCATGGAGCAGATCTGCCCTTGCTGAGGAGAAATTTGGATGCACTGTGGTGTTTGAAGCCAAGCCTTCTCAGTCATGCACCCCTAGTTGCAGAATGGAGATTTTAAAATTTATGCATATAATATTGAAATTGAAAAGCAGTTTCTCAGGGTGGGAACTCTGTTTCAGTTCTGTTACATGCTGGCTATGCTTATATTAATGTTGTGGTTTAGATCAGGAGAATTTTCCTTTAAGAGACTCACCTAATGGCCTGGCCACATTTACCACACGTGAGACACATTGTGGAGCAACCTCAGGGCACACAAATGGAATTCCTTTCAGATGAAATTAAACCTTGATAGAGTATCAAACCTCTAAATGCTCACAAGCTTTTGTTCCAGAAGTCAGAGCCTTTACTGGAGCTGAAGGAACCACATGAAATGAGAACAGAATGGGTGTCAGGTCCTAAGCACAGATTCTTTGGCCCATCAGATTTGCTTTTGCTGGGCTAAAGTTGCTATAGTAGATGTAGCCTGTCCCTATTTTGTAAGAGTAGCTCCTCACTGCAATTCCTGAGCTCGCTTTGGTGTTTTGCCCAGCAGGAATTACACAGCAGGAATGGCCTTAATGAGTTGGGTTGGTAGGTTTACCTGTGAAAGACATATCCATCTCACTGCAAGGGGACACTAGGGAAGAATTATTATCTTCATTATCTTTTGTCTTTTCCAGAAAAAACAAAAATCCCCAAATTTACATTAACAAGAAAATATCTAAGTACTAGCCACACAGGTCAAAGGAAACTGATAAGCCACAGAGCTTCTTTCCCTCCTGAAATATTATTACTGTGTAAATACGAACCATGCAGATGGTTTGGCTATTTGCCAGTTCCACTTGGGTGTGAAAAGCAGCCTTCATGGTTGAAAAGCTATTTTTCTGAACTGCAAATGCCCATGGCCACATGAGAAACATCTATTTAAGATCTGGCCCAAGTAGAACCAGACACAAAAGATGAAATAGCTTCTGGGGCTCTGTGCCACCCTGAAGCTACCTTGTTTTTTAATAGCCCCTCACAGACATGCTAGGAAACTACCTGAGATAAGCTCAACCCCTTAGCTGGCAGCTACTGTCTGCCTACAAAATATGATTACTCAAAGATGTATTTTATTATGATGCACTTTCATAACTTCCCGTGCTTGAAAGAGTTTATTTTCAGCAGACTTTTTAGAGAGGTTCTATCCATTAATCAAAAAGACAAAATGTCCTGGAGTGGACTGTGTTCCTCCAAAGGAGCTGTAAGAGCAGGTTATTCAAGAACTCATTTGCGGTTATAAATACTCTGAAGTGCAGAGCAGGAGTATCGGCAGTGCAGAGCACATTAGGGGCTGATGGTGCAGCTGTGTGGATATATTTCCCTTGACTTGTGTGGCATGGGGCTTAGAAAGTATAAAGGGTAGGAAGTGAGGTGGAACTGGAATTCAGAGTGATCAGGGTCTCCCTGCACTGAGAGCACGTTGAAGAAACAGCTGAGTACATAAAACCTCATAAAGAAAACCAAAACAATGATATTCCCTATTGTGACTGTTTAGTCTTTCTGTAGAGACTCATGAGGTCTGGGCTATCATCTATTTTTAATATCACTTGACCTGAAAATTTATGCTACCATCTGGAGAATGTGAGGATTTCTGTGTTACAGACTTAAAACTGTCAGGGAAAGACAGAGCGGGGGTGGAAAGGAGGTACATTACAAAAATGTTTAAACATTATTCAGCAAATGCCATTCATTGCTTTTTTTTCTAAAGAGAATGAAACAAAAATATATATCTTAGATTGCAAAACTTAAGAATATAGATTGAGATATTAAGTAATTTGTAGTATCTCAGATAAAATTTACTTTATATTTTTTTTGTATTTCAAGGCATTTACTATCTTAGAAAAGTAAGGTGAACCTTCCAGCAGTCTGCTGTTAATTTTTCTTTTTAGTAATAAATTGGAAATATTAAATGCAAGAGGGAAAACAAAAGGCTATTTTAAAGCTTTGCAATATTATGTTAGTACATTTATAATGCTTTGTTTCTGGAGTCATCTTTGAATAAGGAGACTGGTTTTTAAATCATGGGATTTAAACATCAAAATAAATAAACTTCACTTGTAATATTTAATCTTTAAGAATTAAATGCTCATGTTTCAAAACTTCTCTGCAAACCTGACAGCCTGTAATAATTGCAATTGCTGAAATATTAACAAAGCAAACTGATCCCAGGGTCACCTGCAGTGGTCACTGGCCCACGAGGCAGCATCACTGTCTGGATATGCAGGATGCCCCAGGGAGTGACCCTCACCCACTGCCGAGGGTGACATGAGTGGCCCATGGCCACCTTGCCTTCTGCAAGATCCCTCCAGGGCTGGCCACAGCACTATTTGGTCCCAGCTTCCTCTGGGCCATGTGGCCCTACACACATTTACCTGATTTTTTGGCAGGATGAGGGAGGAGGTGCTTTTTCAGTGCCCCTGAGATAACGTCAGCGTCAGGCTGCATTCCACCAGTGCAATGACTGAGTGACAAATCAGAAGTTGTGTGCCATGTCCTGAAGTGTGAGGCTGTCCAGGGCACATAGCAAACTGCTGTTACCTCAAAAGTGCGTGAGATGGAGGAAAGTAACCCTGATGACTCTTGTCAGAACTTCTGATCGGGAACTACGTTAAGGTCAAGTATCCCCTGAATCATTTTGAGGTTTTTCCTTGGGGCTGGCTCATTGGAGTACTCTAGGAAAGAATTGTCTGTAAAAACACGGTTCTAAAAAGTCTACAATAATATCAATCTTAAACTAAAGCATTGGGACACAACAATAATGTTTTTTATATTTGTCTGGTTTATATTAATGGAAGCCTGAGCTGAGCTTCCATCTAGGGAAAAGCATATAATTTTAACAATGTGCATTTTTGCATGTTGACTTTCATGATGTATGAAACTGAAAAAAGGGATGTAGATAAACTAACCTCCAGAATCAAGTCAAAACCAAAATTAATTCAGATTTTCTTGACAGAAATTAGAAGAGAAGCATTAAGTTCATGGCCAGGAGTAAGAGAAGCACATTTCATTTTCTACAGCCAAGTTGTTTAAATCCTCCTCTACACACACATATCACTGAAAATCATCTTGATTTTTAGACCTCATGGTAGCACCCTGCAAAGACGCAAGAGATGTATTTCAGTACTTCTGGAAGTCAGAAAATGTATTTAAAGATCTGGTATTTGGAGCTAATAATTGGAAGGCCAACTGACTCGAATTATTCAACACCAAACATTAAAACAGTCATGAAATTATTCTGTTAAAACAGAGCTACTGTACAGCTTTTAAAAACTGTTTCAAGATGCCAGTAAAATAATCACTGATATTTGAAAAATCTCAATTCACATTCATCTCAGCACCTACAAATCAGTTTCCTCCCTCTATACAAAAAAGGAGGTATTGAAGTCCTGTTTACTCCATGTATAGGTTTTAATTAGCCACAAACTAATCAGAAGCTATATTGTTATCAATGGAGCCCCATGGGGTAAGAGAGAGGCATTTTGAATCCCAAAGTGATCTTTTCCTTGGTTCTCTTTCTCAGATTCCTCCCGACTGTGGCTGCTTCCTGCCTGTCTACTCCTGTTAACCTTCAGCTTCTCTTTCTTCACAGCAGCTGGTAGGATTTAGGCATATTTTTTCCCTTTTGCCATGCCCCTTTCACCCTGCCTTTGCTGCAGCTCTAACTCTTACACCTAGATTAAAGGGTGAGAGAGTAGTGGCAAAGTGCAGTAATTGAACAAGAGGCCATGCATTATGAAACTCTCTGCTGACACCATCTCACCATGCAACAGCTGATCCTCCTTATCTAAATAAATAAGCTGGCTAGGAGAATGAAATCTTATTTGTTTGCTGGTATTCAGTACTCTGGGATACTGGCAAATACAGTATTAAAACAATCCCGATGCCTGAAAAGAAATGAGGGTTTTAATATTTTCCTTAATCTGTAGAAGCAAATCTGTTTTGCTCTCACTGCTCATCAGCTGCAAACACTGTAAACACCTCATCTGACACCTTCCTGTTAGTCCTAAGCTCATGCTTCTTGCAGCATAATTCTTAGTATCATTATGTTGATGCACATCTTACTCATAAGGCACATCTTACTTTCCAGGTTCTGGAAATTTGTAGCTAGATAACCCCAAAGAATTAAAAGGAAAATATGGTAAAAGTTCTTACTGCTCTTTTCAAAATAGGAAGAGTTTTTTACAACTAAATGTAAAACCCCTGTTTATAATTGTCCCTATATTCTATGTTTCCTATTGCAAAGTAACGACACAGCAGAGTACTATTTTGTTATACAAGGTAGCAGAATGAAGACAGTTTAGAGTAGAGCTGCAATACACACAACTGTACAGCAAGGTTGAATGTCTTTTTTTTTTTTCCCTTAATGTACCTTTACAAAATATTGCAGATGAGTTTTCATGTCAGTACAGGGCATGTAAACCAGGTTCTCCTATTGCCTATGCCAAGGTCTCTGCCAACATACACCAGAGGCATTATTTCCTATTTCCAGTCATAAAAAGTGAGAAGAAAATAATAACTACTTTATCTATAGACCGCACACATCACAGTGCACTTGGAATATCAAGATACATTCCCAAGAGACCTTATTGGGAGTTATTAATGTGACTAATGTGTTTCTCTATCAGCTGTTTGTTTAACTGAGCATTGCCATTGCATTTTGCACTGGCTGCTCACTGCATACATAGATGTTCATTGTTCTAACTCCAGGCTTTGTTCCCTTCTTTCACACATTGAAAAAGTTTTCCACAAACTGAGTGTTTATGTGTTGAGTGCAGTACTCCATGGACTTTAGGGTCTAATGGAGTGTGAGACGGGGCCTGTGGTTTTTCATCTTGTTTTCAGCTGTACAAACATCATGTACTTTTCCCTTCCTTTTAGAGGCCAGTCTATGGCCTGCTAAAACACCAGCACACAGCAATACAGTTGCTGAGACTTTACAAGTCAAACTGGGAGGACCTGATGCCATTCACCTTAACACCAAACATATTGACAATGTTTATTTTCTCTGCTCCAGCCTCAGTTCTCAAATAAACATATCAGTGGCTGATTTTCAGTGCTCCTCTGAAGAAAAGCCTAAAAGAGTATCTCTCTCATTGTCAATAACAAGTATAAACTGCTCTCAGACTAAAAGCAGGAGTGGGAGGAGAGGGGGCAGAGGCACATTGTGAAGGTATAAACAAAGGAAAAGGTTAGTTCCTCTCTTATAAGCCTTTTTAAAAACTGCTTTTTATTTCAAGAGAGTTTTTGATACAAGCAAGGTCCTTGCTTTGCTTTTACACTTTACATTTTGTGAAATCCCAAAGGGATTGAACTAGGTTGGTTGGTACTTGGTATATTTTTTAGCATGCACACCTTGCCTCTGAGAAAAGCAATTTATTAAATTGCTATTCTGGGTTGATGACATACAGATTTACTTTTCTCTTCATCAAGAAAATTTTGTAGCTGTCTTGAAAAACAATTATCTCTTTAATATGACAACTCCTAGATGTGCTTGAACCTTTAAATTAGCAGGGGAAAATGGCTACCAGAAGTCAGCATAGGTGCAGCAATTCAGCAATGTACAATTCTAGCTAGAAAAACAGAAATCCAGTCACAAGTCTGTAGTTTGGCACAAAGATATGGCAAAAATCTGTCATTGTTTTACAACACAAGCAGCAGGATATTTAAAGTCTTTTTAAATGGAAATTTTTACATAGGTGTTCAGAGAATGTGAATGTAAATGGAGTTCACATACTTAATTTCTAGAGAACAAACACCCCTTTTTTTGTCCACACCACTTCATATCTCCAGATTCCTTCAGCAGTATCTTTCCATCCTTTCAAGCATATTTTTATAGTTATCATGAATTGTTAATAAGAATTAGATACACAAGCCTTTTGACTGATTATTATGTAGTTGTGTAATTACATGTGTAGGTTGCAAATGACAAAATGCAAAAAAGTGTCTGAAGTGTGCTGTTTAATCATAGATTCTATATTCATCATTCTCTTTCATATATATTTTTTGTGACTATGACATGGAAGCTGTTCAGAGTGATGACTGGCTGTCACCACCATCTCTTCTGTCTTGATAAATATTTTCTCAAGTCTCAGTAGACATATCCTATAGTTCTGATAAATATATATATATAAAGGGATATGCTATATCCCTTTTGAAACCAACTTATTCTAAAATGAATGAATTTATTTAAAAACTTAAATCTCAGTGTTGTTTCTATACGGTTGTATTAACTAAAAAGAAATATATTGAAGAAGCAGGATCTGCACCAAGATAAGATTTTTGGTGTCCACAAAACTACCTAATGATTTGGAAAATTGTGCTACCAGACCCAGAGACAGATCTCATAGCACAGTACCACCCTACTAAGTCAGAACTTAGTAACTTAGTGTAACTCAGAGGGCCTGGTTCTACAATTCAGAAATTTTAAAAATAAATGCAGCAAGTTAAAAAATAACTGTAAAAGAAGTTACTTCCTTGGGTCATTTGTTGTGCATTTGTTATACTGCAGATGGAGTACTGAAAAACTATTTTAACCCTTTCTTGTGGTATTTTGTCTCTTAGGTTCTTTACCTCACTAGTCATGAGAAACATTTTTTGGGACTGGATTTGTGGCAGCTACTTCTCAAACGCTTCAGGAAGCCCGGCCTTCCTCTGCAGGGAACACAAACTGAGAATAGGCAACCTGATGATGGGAGAAACCTAAATGAAAATGTTAAAAAGTCATCACACAAGAGGTCACCTTCTTTTCCTTCAGACATTTATTTTTAAAAGTCTACATAAAAGCATAAACATGTTCATTTCTCTTCCTTTCCCCATAATCTCTCTTTCTATTTTAGTGTCTTCCCCTTCCCTTTTTCCATTTTTAAAAACAGGAAAGCTAATAATAATTGTATTCAAACCAAAATCTTTCAAACTCTTTCTCTCTTTCAAACTGATTATTGGCATGTTGGTAATTAAGCTCTCAGCTCTCCTGTTGTGACTTTTATTAAAGTCAATTTATATCTGTCAGATCTTGGCAGCCCATGAAAATTCCCAGTGGGAATACTAGGAGCATATTTCTCCCATCATCATTAGTTTTGTGTCATTAATTTGATAATGTATCAGAAGCATTTGATAGCCCTAGAGACTGGCACTTTCAATCCAGGCCTTCTGTAATTGACAGGAGCTATTTAAGAGCAAACACATTCATCTAGACCCCAGGTGCACACATACAGCCCCACCAAGCTACAGCTTTTCTTGAGGATTTACTCTCATACCAGGTGCATGTTTTTACTGTGTCTGAACTTGGGTATGTTTTGAGGATTACCATGAAATTTGTCTGGAATTTCTAACTGAATATTTTGGGGAATTTTAGGTAAGAATTCCAAAACCGGAGATGTACTGAAAAAGGTGTAGCTGTTATGCTAATACACTTCAAAGCAGTATTAGAAAGCTAAGCTTTCCACAGAGAAGTAATGCAATGTTTTCCAAAAGCTCAGCTTTTTCCTACTTCACTGGGGATCAGAGATGGAGCCTCTGTAACACCCTTCAACTGGCAGCAGTACCATGAAAAATTATGAAATAGCTGTAAAGCTAAACTCTTTTAATCTTTCATTGTTTTGTTCATCCCCAATGTTCAAAGCTGAGTGACTAAATATAATGCTTGTATGCAGCAAAAATGGTTACTGATTAACAGCACCACAGGGGCTCCTTAATTTCAGAAGGCACATACTCTGCCCTCTTCCCAGTTAAGCCCCATGCTGTGGGAAACTGATTTCACAAACGGGAACAGCTCTCAGCAAGAAAAGTTATAGGAGACAGATTAAGATCTTCCTCCACCACTGACCTTCAGCATAGTATGAGATTATCTTTTAATGAAAGTATATCTAATCTCAAAAGGAAGGTGGCATAGGAAACAACTGCTTACTGAAACTAGGAAGGAGGTAGTTTCAATTTTCATAACCCTTTTAAATTCTTATTTGTGTTGTCCTTTGGATACATTTTACTTCGTCCTCTTTTCCCTAATTTAGAGTGAGAAGAGAAACTCTTTCCCTGTTTCTCTCTCCAGTGCCTTCAAGGCCTCACAGCAACTCTGAGCTCAAGTTTACCCTCAGCTCAAGAGCATTAAAAAGCTAAGCCTGGCCCAGGCTGTAAAGGGCCACCTTGCCCATTATAGGCAGAAATCAGACTTTTTTATTCCAAGGAAGTAACTACTAATTTCTGTTAATAAATTAAAGGTGCGCCTGATGTAAAAACTTCCTGAATCACATCTGTCCCTGCATTAAACTTTCTGTGCCCTAAAACAATCAGTGGCAAGTACCTGACAATGTGTTTGGATAATTTGCTTTTTCAGAAGGTAGCTGTAGTACTAGCAAGGCTATTGACTTTAAAGTTAATTAGGGATTTCGAGTGTCCTTTTGAGTCTTGAAAAGCTCCACTAGCACCTTCCCGCTGTTTTCCCCAAAGCCACTCAGAAAACAACTTTACTGGTTATCTTCCCATTAGTTTTACATTTTCTTACTGTGGATGTGGTTCATTTTCAACACCTCTGATGCCAATGTGAGTTGATCTCTAGCTGAAAGATTTTTGAACCTGGATGGAAAGGAAGGTCCTACTCAAGGCAATATAACTCCTCATAAGTAATTCTCCTTTGCCTTCAAATCCCGCTGTAAGGCACCAATTTGCAATGACAGACACCTATTATTTTTCCAATAAATGGCTCATGCTCTTGGTCTGGGGTGAGTGGGGGCTGAGCAGAGAGAACTGTAGGCTGGGAGATTCTCTGGCCATCATCACCCTGACAGTTCTGCAACAGAGCTCACATCTCTACCACGTGAGCAATGAAATCCCACCTCCTCCACCACCCAAGTATCTGTGCAGCCACAGGGCTGAGGCACAGGGGGCTTTCCCAGGCATATCTGGAGCATTCTGCTGGGATAAGACCCAGAGTCCATTTGGCAGCTTTCACCCTTCTTGTGTCTCACCCCACCGCCTGTATCTGACCTCTCACTGGTCACGGCTGGACTCCACCATGCAGCAGAGGGACATGGTGCCAGCAGTCCTCTGACCCACAGATTGCCTCATTAGGAACATCTCCTTATTCCTTCTTGCACTTATTGTGTTCCTGGATCACAGGAGCTTTAGCCAGCACATTTTATAGAAATTCAGTTGTTACTGGTAGTGGCATTGAAAACCAGCATGAGTTGCTGTTACAGTTAACTGATTTCAGAGATTTTAAAGCATTCCTTAGGATGAAGAAAGATGAAAAGTTTTCCAGTGTGAGAGCTGGCATTCAGGTACTCGAAGAGAAACAATTTATTTTTAATTGGTGTAACACCACAATTGTGAAGAACTTCATTGCAGGCAGAAAAAAAATCAAGATTTTATTGTTTTTATGCGTGTTTTATGTGGTGATTTTCCTGCTCCTGCTCCTGTTTAATAAAGAACAAAACTACTCATTTTTTGAAATGAAAAGTGGTTAATAAGTTTTACTGGAGCTGTAAAAACAGCTATCATCCACAGGTACCTGCTTACTCTTTTGCTGAAGGGTTTAACATCCATTTACTACTAAGGATTGATAGCAGGAGCTCCTAATGGATATGCTGACAGTTTCTTAACTACATTTCTAGCCAAGTATCTCTTTTTATATCTTGGCCTTAAATATAACGAATCATAATTCTTCCACATTGAAATGCTGATTCACATCTAGTGAGTTTGTTTTGGCCAGCTTATGGGCTTTTATAAGTACCTCAAAATCACACTGGGTATATAACTTTCACTGTGACAAGAGGAGGCTTTAACTCTGGAGAGTGCAGATCCGGCGTTATTCCACCATACCCAGCGGAGCAGCCGGAGGTGAGGGCAGCAGATATTATTAAAATTTTGAGAGGGCACTAAATTAATTTCTGATTTGGTAGACCCCCTAAGCTGAGTGTTGTTTTTGAAAGGAGTAGTCTGGGACATTGTGAACAATGTGTTATACAGCAGAGCAGTTATGCTATAGGGCTGTTATGCTTTGCATTTCATGTGAGACCACAGGATATAGCAAGAAGTGAACTGCATCATGTAGTTCAATGAGAAATGATCTTATAAGATACTTATCTCGTGTTCAGACCTTTCTGAACAACTTATTTTCTCCTATAAAGACACCAAGAGATTTAGTTGCAGCTTTAAATAATTCCTTACTCTATAACATTCTTTCATCTCTGTTTTTCACAGACCTAAAAGTATATTTTTTAAATGCAAATTATGTAGGTTTTGCCTTTTATTCTTGTATCTAATGCAGGGTCAAACATATCACTGGCACTAAAATAAACATTCATAATAATAACCAGACAGTAGGTAAAATACTAACTCTTCAGTGGGACAAACAGGAATACTTTCATCTCTTGTAATACAGGGGATGCTCTATTGTTATTCTTCAAGTCATGGCATCAAAGGAAGCCTGAAAGTCTTAGGAAGCTGCTTCATATTTCTAGGCTGTAATCCTCCTTGCTCCTTTGTGATTTGCTCAGAGTCCCCAAGAGAACTTCACAGGAAAGCATGACTATTTTTTTAAGCTTTTTATTAGGATATTTTGCCTATCTCATTTATGTAGTCCCCTCTCATTTCTTGTCATTTGGATGCAGGAGTTTCCCAGTGCATTATTTCAACGTGCAGAATTTCAAAGTAGGTTTCAAGAGCATAATTCACGTCACTGATTATTATAAAAACCTGACCTTTTAACTTGCTTGTTACTTGCCATTGTCAGATATTTGCCAATATTTTTCAAGAGGTGTCCTAATCTTTCCTTCTTGCTATTTGCAAGTAATATCTCTATTAAACTTAGAGATAAAATTTAGATTAAATTTGTCTTCTCTTTACCAGACAAAATTCATTCTAAGCCTGTGCGCAGTGAAAGATTTTTTTTTTTAATTTAAATATTCCTGCTTATATTTTGAATTTTCAAAAGACAAAAAAAGCATAACTATCCCATTTCCAGCCACTCACAAACTGCATAAACCCCAAGCATATGATTTCCACTCTAAGCATGATGACCATGTGCTGCAAGCTGATGTGCCAATACGCTTTGTAGTGTAAATGGCATAAATCCATGTTGTAGCTGAAGGTCATGTTGTAATTGCAGCTCTGTGTCTTCTTTTTTAAAAAAGTGTCAAACACCACAAACCTAGGAAATTAAAAGAAAAAAACAACAAAACAAACAGATAACCAAAAAATGAAACTGAACATAGCTGAAACCTATGTTAGAAGATGCAAAAATTTTCGCTGGAAGAATCAAGAGCTACTTGAAAGTCAGGAAATGGCAGCTCACAGTTACCCTGTGATATATCAACTCATGATCACAGACTGCTTCTCCAAGAGATCCTTCCACATTCTCTAGGAAGAACTGACACACAGCAGAGCAGAGTCAAAGCCTCTTGAATAATCATATCTAAGAGCTTGATTTTACAAACAAAACACCACCCCTACCTGGATGTTTGTTTTTTACTTTGTTAGGTTATGCAGGATAAAAACCAAACCCAAATGTTGTTGAAGAACACCAGGTTGATGATTTGTACTGCAGGATAAAATTTGAGATGAACACTTTATAAGTTAGGGTTAGATACCAAAGTATTAACCCATTCAGGATCTGTGTCTGACCACCCAGGGACAGCAGAGGAATGGGAATGGTGTTGCAGATGAGCATCCAGGAAGCAGGATCAAAAGAGAGGTATAGAAATAAGGCTGCATGTGTGTTGCAGATGTTACTGGAGTTTTGGGTTCCTGATCCCCTTGTTTGTTTGCTTTTAAAATATCTATGGCTCTTGTAGGGCATGAGCAAGCTGATCATAGTGGAGATACACACAAGAGTTGCACCAGTTTCTCCAAAACCAGTGAAATCCTGAGACTGTGTTTCAGATTAACAAAGAAAACTCACCAAGTATGAGGATGAAACAACTTTAAGAGGAACAGAGATTTCTTGTTCCCTGTATAACTTCTTTAAGAAAACACTAAGTAGCCTTATCCTTTTGCTGCTGTATATCAGCAGTAGAAACCTGCAGGCAGGGAGTTATGTAGAAAAATTTTAACTGTACTTGCTATAAATTTGGACATTTTGAGAGAGGTTTAAGTTATGTATGTTGAAAGGAAATTAAACCAGAACATTAAAAACTGGTTTTCTCATCTAGAAAAAATGTGCTTTGGGGTATAAGAGCATGGATGCAGCCATTTTCACACTTTGCAGTATGCTGCTTCTACACATAGCTAGGAAGAGAGAAATAAGGAAAGAGTGTAATAAATACGATTATGCATCCAAATTATTTTTTCCCACCTGTGTCCCCCAAATACAGCATGTTTTTCGGTAATACATATCAGATCATCATGTTTAATGGCCTAAAATAGAACTTTAGTGGCCAAGCCAAAGTGAAAATACACATTAGACAACTTTCTTCATTCCTCATCTATACTCATTTTAAAGTCTGAAACGTGGTATATCATTTACCTTGAAATATTATTTAACTTGAAATACTATTCCATTATTTTGATTCAGCACCTGTAAGAAAATGTCCTCGCTGGCAAACTTAAATCTGTTAGCATCATTCATTTATTTTTCTTAGCAATGTCATATAGAACATGTATATTTGATGCTATGTGGTGGAATTTTTTCTCTTCAAATGCCCTTTATGGCCTCATAACATTTGTGCAAGTCACACTACTATATACATGATTACTTCAGCATTTACTGGCTCCTGAGTTCATGCAACAAACCAGTTCTAGCCTCCAACTATAGTCATAAATGCAAATACAGTGGGTTAGTGCTCTGATATACAATCACTAGGCAGAAATAAAGTTTTTCTACTGTTGTACAACGCCAAAGAATAAGGGAATTGATATGCAAATCTAATGACTTGTCAGATTGGATTCTCCAGGTAGGCAATAGATATATCAAAGGAAAGCACCAATACCCCCCCAAAAAATGAATTAAGTTATGATAGCAAACCATATTTCTGCCACAACAATGATTTTACTAGCAAACCATGACCTTTCTACCTTATTCAAAGCTCTGCCAAGCAAAAACAGGATCCACATTTGCTTCTAGAACTGGTTTGGGAGTGATGTTTAGTACTGCTGGGATTGATATCCCTGGTTTAGCAGTGCTGTGGTTTGTGCTTTGCAGTGAGATCAGAAAGGGCACCTCTGGCACAGGATTGTCATCTGTCATGGCCAGACTCACCCTGCCTGGTACCTGCCATGGCTGATTGTACTGTGGCCAGTAAAAGACAAAACTAGTCATTGGAAATTCCCTGTTAAAGAGACTCTGGTGATAAAAACATTAATAGGACATGTGCAAATATTTCCTTTTTGAACTTGTTGTGGCTGAGCCTATTGATTCCTCAGCATGTTTCTGCCCTCCTTCTGCTTCTAATAGCCATTTTCTGTGCAGTCGCAGTAAGTTTGACCGATAGCTTGTTAATCCAGGACGGTTTCATTAATCCCTTCTACATGACAAGTTTGTTTGGTGCTCATTTAACCTGAGTACAGGGTTTACAGGAGGACATAGCCTAGGACCATGCTGCAGGCACTTAACCATGTGTTTAAATCCCATTCAGCAAACACAAAACGTATTTCTTTTGATGGAATGTAACGATATTTTTATATTTTATGGGATTTTTTTTCTGAATAGGTACATATTTTTTAAATTATGTTAATTTAAATTTTGGAATTGCATGTTTAAATCCCTCAAATAAAAGGAGGGGTAGGGGAAACACAAGTTAATTTTTGTCTACTCTTTCTCTTTAGCTTGAATGATGTTTAGCAGTCACTCCAGAAAATCTCCCTCAGATCATCTCACAAGAAATCTATTAAATTGAGTCATTACCAAATTTTCATAGTAAAAAAACCGAGAAATCTTAGCAAAAATAAGAAAGAAGTATTATTAAGATGACACATCTATTTGAATCAAAGCAAAATTTCCCAACACAAGCTAAAGGGATTTATTTAGCTTGTCCAGCTGACAGACAAAACTGCAGCACTGCAGCAATTCCTATGTATTTCTTTCTTTTTTTTTGATTTACAATATAAATCACATAAATTATGCATTGCCAGATATCAAACATCATGTCATACAGACAGTCCTTAGCTGAGGAAAACTGGCATCCGCTTGTCCGACTCCACAAGTAAGAGAAAGTATAAATAAAGCATAAATGATTAATTTAACCTTCCCTCCCTGCCTCCCGTTAACAGCTCAAGGACCCACAGCACACTGTGCTCCTGTGATGTACCAGTGCGGTAGAGCCTTCAAGACTGTGGCTAACCCCTTTCCAAGTACAAACACCTGTAAAAACAAAATTAGCCCTGCCAATATGTCTAAGAAGAAATGCTTTCCAGTAGGTTATAGATATAATATTCACCCCATTCAGGGGAATCCAAACAAAACACAAATGTCTTATTGGGGCAAGAGGATATTAAGAATAATAGACAGATTATATGATAGTTTATTGAAGGCAAAGGAAGAGACATTAGTCATAGTTTTGTTATAAAATGAGACTTAATCAAAGAGGAATGGGTTAGAGGTCATGTGTTCTATTTGTGCTATTATTATTTTTAAATCATTGAGACTTCCATGAGTGGCAAAAGAAATGATCCTGAACAGTAAAAAACAAGCCAGACCTCACTGGAGCACTTCAAGATGAGCCAAGAGAATCCACTGCATGAGCCCTGCTGACTGTATGCTAATCTTCTTTTTATGTCTTTTTAACAAGGGGTGATTGGAATATAAGATCACCTTTACCAGAGAAGTTTGTCTCAACAAACCACTAAGCTGTCTGTGGTATTCTTAGTGACGTGGAGCAACCTGATCAGGATATAACTTCTCACAGAAACAACATTGTTCTTTTATGCTGCTCCTTTTCATTTCATTAAAAAAATTTCAAGTCAAACAAGATAACTCTAATATGTGTGTTCAACTTTTATTCTATTTTATTATGCATATTAATTTCCAGATATCTAGTTTTATGCTGAATGGCTGGGGAGAGAGGCTGAACTATTCTGTAAGACTGAACAGTATGTGATTTACTGTAATAACTGTGCATTTACATGGACAGTCAATTTTTAAAAATTGCAACCATAACTGCACCTATATATTTTGTATGCAGAACTAAAGTTTTGCATTTTTAGGCCTTAGAGATATAGGCCAGGATAAAATTTGTAATATATTTGTTTATGGATGAAAAGTTGCTTCCTGCAATAACAGTATTAGAATTGTGTTTTAAATCTAAGCCCATACAGAAATTTACAGAAGAAAATTGTTTAGAGCATTCAGGTGACTTTAGGATATAATGCTTTTGAAAATGGCATTAACACTTAGAATAGAAAAAAAAATTCTCTTTTGTTTTCTTTAGGATATAATGCTTTTGAAAATGGCATTAACACTTAGAATAGAAAAAAAAAAAAAACCTCTTTGGTTTTGTTTTTTTTTTGCATTCCCACTAATGAAGCCTCATTGACTTAAATGTAAGAACTGTACACAGATCTCAAAATACCTGGTAGGCATCAATTTTCATATCAAAACTAAATTTAAAGAGTAGATATTTCCTTGTATACAGTAAAATAATATCTTGCTATTTACCTTAATTCCTTGCCCGTGTACTTTTCCCCCTAACATTTTAAAAATATCTGCATATTTTGCAATGTTTTCTTATTTTATGTCGATAACTTCCACATCTAAATATCTTGGAAAGAAGAATGTTTCTTCTGCTATCCACTCTATATTTTTCCCTTTCCAGTTCTTACACTGTTATTCTAAGCTACTTTCCAATGTAGCTGTAGTGTACTTTTGTGTCAGTCATTTTAATTTATCCAGGCTCTTTTTGCTGCCCCCACTTTTTCTGCTGGCTAATTACTGTATCATGAAAAATAAGGATGATTTAGTTGATTTTGTTTTAGTCCTATTCTTTGCTGCCTTACTTTTCTTTCTTTTCAAGATCAAAGCTGTTCAATCTGCCTTCTCTCATCTGACACAGACTAAAATCATCAGGCAGCTGAGTGCCACCAGGCGCAAATCACATAAAAAGTAGCTCCCAGACTTCACAGGCAGGAGGTGACAGGGATCCTCCAGTCTGCCCAGTCCTCTGTGGAGCACCACTGCTCTCAGTCCAGAATTTCTTAGCCCACTGCGCCAACTCAGCAGCACTTAGAAATCCACTTTATTCAAAACTAATGTAAGCCAGGGCCCTTCTCTGTGACAGCACACTTGTATCGTGAAAGATTTTCTGTTTTGTTCGCCGGTGGAAAAGTTTTGGGTTTCAGCTAAGGAGGCAAGAAGTAGGTTCAAAATCCTGTCACATTTGAGAAGATTTGACCTAACTTTGTTCCTTCTTTAATGATCCCAATCTATAGTCATAGAACAATTTAGGTTAGAAAAAGTCTTTAAAGTCATCAGGTCCAACAAATAATCTAACACTGCCAAAATCCACCACTAAACCTTGTCCCTAAGCACCACATCTAGACAAGATGATCTAGTTAAAATGATAACAAATATACTTATGAAATATCTTTGTTTCAAGAACTTGAATTTATTTTTTTTTACAATAATCTTTCAACAGCAGAGGCATATATATACCTTCTATACACCTCTATAGATCTTAGGGATTTATAAGAAAAAGATATGAAAATAGTGTAGAATCAGAAAAGAGAAAAAAGGAGAGGAGAAGGGATTTTGAGGCAGGCAGGGGCAGAAGGTGTACATAAGGAGTAATGGGGTTCATAAGCACTTTGCATTTTGGAAGGACTAACATTAAATTCAAAACCAAACCAACTACTCAGCAACAGTCTTTTGCCATGACATCTTTGTCTCTTTAAATTATTATGTGTGTAGAGTATCTTATTTGTGGTTTTATGAATACATGCATTACTTACAAAACATACCTGGCAGTCTGGATACCAATACCACAGGGCATTTATTGGCAGTGTGTGGGTAATTGACCTCCTGTGTGAGTTCTATCTGAGTTGTGACAATGTGAACCTGGAAAAAAACCTTTAGGAAATCTTTATTCTTATGGGCAGCATCTCCCATTCTCTTGTTTCTGTAATTGCTTCCCTACCATTCAAATGAATCTAAGGAATTAGAGTTCAAAGAGTTCTGGAGCTACAAATGTTTTTTCTCAGCCTGCAGGATAACTGTTTTGTCCCTTATCATGATAAAGGACAAAAGGATAAAATATCCTCCAATATTTTTAAAATTTTATTCCCCCAGTTCATACATTAACTTGTCCTTCATACAGGGGATGTTAGTGAGGCAAGAAAGCCTCTGACAGATATTTATTTACCCAAGCCACAGATTATCAGGAGGGGACAGGAACCATTTAGCATGATACCAGGAGGAAGAGCATTTAGAAGCAGCTAGAAGTTTCCTTTGGTTTGTCACCAGCTCCAGTGTTTGAAGATGTAACACACCTCTGAGTGTATTCACCTCTGTCCTGTGGGGACCAGCTGAAGTGTTTCCTGTCAGGGTCCAGTATCAATAGCACTCTGAGGGGTCTCAGTGACCCCTATAGCCTGTGCTCAAGTGGACAAGCAGCCAGATGGTCACACATTTCTGCATTCTTTCACTGTGTTTTTCCAGCATTAGATATACATGGTGTCATCTTTGTCTTGCAGATCTAAAGGGAACAAAGCTGTTGAAGAACAACTTACTTACGTGGCAGGAATCAACGTGGTGAATCTGAAAAAAATTAAATTTATCATCAAGAGAAAGAAAAATCTGGAAAGATTTAAGGGTTTTTTCTGGGTTTTAAACTCTTATAAACAATAAGCATATAAGCTGCTTAAAGCCGTTATCTTCACAGGAATAGAAATATTCACATTTATATTATATGCACTCAAAATAGTCATCTTAGACTGAGCAATCAGTATAATCCTAATAATCTGCAAACAAAATAAGTCCTATGTTCTGGACATCCTCAACATGCCCAATATTTGTTAAACAAGCTTGAATTTTGAGGACAAGCTGTGAACTCCGCTTGATGACTCCTAGGTCTTCAAAAGATTGAAATATCGAGAGGAGAGGAGAGGAGAGGAGAGGAGAGGAGAGGAGAGCTCAGACCACAAATACAGTCTACAGGCCATATCTTTGCTTTAATGGTAGCTGCAGTCTACCATTATTAGCCCTTTAAAACTACAGAAGATTTCCCAGTGCTTAGGAAGAGCAGGCCATGCATACTCTGGTGCTGGTCAGCTGATGAACACTTAATCTCACACCCTCAGCCCCATCGTATTGCTGTTCAAAAATATGGAAAAGCACATTCAGATCTAAGTGCTTCAGGTTCTGACTGCATGGAAGATGACAGATTTATGGTGTCTTATATTTGAGTAAGAGGAATAGATGGAAAAAATACAGTTTAGGATCCTCAGACTAGGCAATGGTGTATGAAAGAAGTAATAGCAGTATTTAACAGAAGGTAGTTTTTAATTACAGTGTCAAAGAGAAAGTGTATAAAAATGTCACCATGCATCACTGAGAAAGAAAATCATATATTTATCTGCTCTCTCCCATGACGAATTGTATACACAAAATACACCCAAAACCCAGTGACTGGTAGATGCACTGGTGAACTTCAGAGAGAACCCACCAGGCTTAGCTCTAGAATTGGCTAAACCAACGCCCCTACAGGATCTGGAACGAGCTTTTGTGTTTTGGATTTGTTGATCTGAGAACTGCAGATTTTTAAAAAATTATTCATTATGTTTAATTTTCAATTTTTCAAGCAATGTTGCTTGCTTATTCCTAGGGAGGATTCAGTTTAATTAGATACTGCTTAACTTCTCCTAATGACCAGATATATTATTTCCAGTGCCAAGGTGTACAACAAGGGGACAGATTGTAGTCTAACTTGTTCACTCTTGGCTAACTCTTAATTCATAAATAGCCAAAAGCCTGAAAAGAAATTGGTAGAACTGATAAAAGCGTTGATGAAATATTAATAAAAAAGTCTGATAAAATGTATTTGCAATTTCTTCTTTCCTCAAGTCATGTTACAGTCATTCAGCCTCTGCTCACTACTGCTGGATGTATTTTATTAGCTGGACTGTGTCTGCATATCAGTTTGGGAGGGTCTGAAAGCTTCACTAAAACTCTGGCATAGCACATTTGCCAAATATTTTAGGTTCATTAAAAAGTTGAAGATATCAAAGCTTGCGATATTTCTCTCCTTTTTGCTATCATCATCTATGAGCTCCTTTCATCTCCTTCCTCCTCCTCTGTGTTCCTCTACTCCTTTAATCTCCCCCCTGCTCTTCCTTTCCCCATCAGAACAGGAATGTGTGAACATTTATCTGCGTCTTTGCTAGCATGAGCATTCTTACACCCTCTCTACAACCATTTCCTACCACTTCATGAACAAAAAAACTCTCAGAAATTAGCACATCTTATTTTCACTCAAAATCTTCTCAGCCTAAAATTCACAGCTGAATAAAACTCAGCATTCTGAGCACTGCATAGGGCCCAAGGTTCAGAAGTGCAACAGTTTCCTAAATGAAATGGACAACTGGAGAGACGTAAGTTAAAAGGACACAAGAAACCTCCCAACTTTGGCACAGCCCCTCCTTGACCCGGCCGTCTGGTATTTGTAAATGTTTTCAATCAATTCCACTCTTTATCATGACCGCCCACATTACCTAGCTGCAATTTTGCTCTGAGCCGCCGTACATCTGTGCAACACAGCATGCTGAGCCAGAGTATCTCTAATTAGGAACTTAACACCTCTAAAACGTTCCGTATGGGCTCATCACAATTAGAACTTGCTGCTATTTCCCCCATGGCTGTGCTGGGCTGAGATGGCTTCATTGCCTGACCTGTGACTTCCAGGTGCCTGTCTTGGTTTTCAGATTCCTGACGCTCCTGGCTGCTTCTTACAACGTGACTGTGTCCCTTCTAGTCTGTTCAAAAAGGTTTCAAAGCAGAATATTTTCTCTTCAATGGCCTGAACAACAGTTGAAAAAGTAGTGTGACTTTGATAATGGAGATATACATATATATGTATATATAATGTAAAACAGAGGCTGGCTGGATACATGCAGCAGCTGTGGCAGGAGGTGCAGAAGGTTCCTGTGCAGTCCTGCCCCTGTCCCCCTGGCCATGGCCCTCTCCTCCCGCAGCTGCCCAGCTGTTCCAGGTGTCCGAGCCACTGCTCCTGGGCTCTCCTGCCAAGCAGAGCTGCCTGCAGGTCTCTGGGAAAGCTGGCTGCACATCGCAATTCTGCGATTAGAAACTGGAAAACTTTGGGTGACCACTAGAGGGAAATGTTGCTCTGTTAACGAGACTACTTTGGAGGAATTTTACAGCATTTTTATCTTTATTGCTATTATTTTTTAAGAGGAACTATGTAAAACGTATGCTCTACCTTTTAATAATTTGTTCACTGCTTTTTACAAGAGAACAATTTGCATTTAAATGTTGATTTTCTTAAAGCAGAGCTTCATATTTAACACAATCCAGTTAGAGTGAAATGAGTCAAGCTTACTGTCCTAAGTACATGAATGTGTCCTTTCCCTCTAGTTAAAGACTGAACACCTTTTGCTATCTGATTCGTTTTTCTTGCTGAAACTATATTCCTTTGGTATCTTGCTGATAGCAAAGGAATATAGTTTCAGTTTTCACTCTTCTGAATACAAAAGTTGAAACCCACAAAATATTTTCTTTCTCATTTTCACAGGTAAAAGTGCTGTGATCCCAGACTGAGAAAATTTCCATTAATTAAGTTGCAGGATTTTTACTCAGGACTACTCAGCCCTTGTCTCTAAGCCATTAAGTAATTTGTTGAATCATACTGCAATGATAAATCATACTGGGATGTTCCAGTGTACACAGTCATTAAGCACTTCGGAGTGCGTGACTTCCTGATATGATGTGTCTGCATTTTTAAATAAACACACGCCTGTATTCTCCTGTTGCTTGTGTACTGCAAGCACCTCCTGTTTGAGTGCCCAGCACAGTGAGACAAATTGCTAAACTCTAACAGCATGGTCAGCAATAAAATGTCCGGAGAAAAGCAATAAAATCAGGCATCTCCAAAAAATCTGAAGATGTTAACAAAAACGTTTCTTCACATGAAACATGAAATACAATCAGGAGATTGTATTGTGGTGTCTGTATAATTTTTTTTTAAGTGCAAGTGCTAACAGTCAAGTATGTGGTAATACTTTGGACTTTTTGAAAAGTATGATTTAAAAATTATTTGAGGTGTTTCATAATGAGAAGTAGTTTTTAAAAACAAACTAGTGTTCTTAAAACAACATGTTCACATGCATTGAATTGCCTGAATCATGACAAAAAGAACAAGTAAACATAACACAAGTGTGGATAATTTTAAAGGACTTACAGTTCATTGTTGGCAGGTTACAACTTTTTTTTTTTACCTTAAAAATAAAAATTTGTGGGTTTTTTTTTTTTTCCCCACTCTGTATGGGATTCATATTTCATATATTTTCTGATCTCACTCAGACAGCAGCTCTAAATCATCCTTCCACAAACTATTTCTGAGCTTGCCTAATGCTACAATGAAGCCATCCTTGTAATGTTATGCCAGGCTACTGCCAGGTATAATGAGAAGTTTTGGATGTAGCATCCACAACTTATGAAAGCCCAGATTTTGTTTGTTGCAGTATTTTGTGCCAGATCCATCCAAGATGCAATTGAATAAAATTTATGAAACTTGATGTTTACCATCACTAAGTAAATATTATAACAGACAGTATAAGTGTTGATCACTCAGTAGCAACTAATGCTAGATGATGGAAGCTGTTAATTATGGGTTGCAATGAAAGAAGGTGGAGGAATTTTTTTTTTCATATGATGAATAGTTCATCTTTGTTATTGGCTGAATACACATGCAAAGCAACAAGCACATGACATATCCTTTGCTTCTCACCTTGAAAATATTACTCCTGATTTCTATGATAAATACTTCAGTTTTAAGAATATGCAGATTAGGCAGTCTTCTAGGAGAGATGGAGTGAAAAGGTGAATGTTAGCACAGGAATTCACCCCATCGATCAAAATTGTTTTTGGATGGTGCCTCCTCTACTACCCTGTGTGAGCCCCTGCCTTGCTTCCATCAGGCTGCCAGGTCCAGGGGACAGTCAGACCACACTGGTCCTTCTAAAAAAGACAAAATGGATGTCTTCTGTAGCATATTTGAGAAGTGTCAATACCTTGATTTTCATAGGCATATTATTTGCATTGCAGGTAGTTTCTGGAGAAAATCATACTGAAATAAGTGGCTCCATCACAGTGGGGGAGTTTGGTCTTTCATTTCCTGAGTTTGGATCTTAAATGCTTTTAGGCACTTACATACTCTGGAGACACTTTTTACGCTGTTCTGATGGGCACTGTGCAAACACTAAAATCGACAAACAGTACTCTCCTCTTGTGTGTTATTTAAACTGCTATAAGGATAAAAACTTCAATTTGTTCCACAACAAAACTATACTGTTGCTAATCTTCTGATCAGTCAGAAGAAAAGATCAGTCATTTATTGCTTGTATTGGTCAGGTGTATTAACATGCCTGTTAGAAAGAAAGCACAATTTTAAATGCAAATTTGGCAAAGATTGTTTCTGATCTGAAGCTCAGCTATAGAGAATGTACTTTTTGTAGCATGAAATCTAATTATATTCAACAATTTCTGTGAATAAAGTCATCTAACAATCTTTATACAGCTGGGAACTCTGGACCACAGGATGGATTTTGCTTATTCTCAGATCAGAAATAAGTCAGCAAAATATTACTTGATCCACAAGTAAAATCTGATAAATCACCTAATAACAGTAATAGGGGTGGGGGGTATGTGACTCTACTGTTCATACAGTAGTAGTAGTAGTAGTATATTAGTAGTAGTATAATATGCATTATTAGAAGCTGATGTGTTCAAATATGTTCAAACATTCAGCCACGCTATTCCTTCCTACACATAATTCAGGTTAACATTTCAAAATGTTTGTGTTAATACTCTAATTCAAAAGGACCTTTCTATGACAGGTTGACCCACACAGTTCATCAAGTCACTTATGGCTTGGTATCCATACCTGCATAAGCAGAAAATATCACATTTTAATTATTGTTACAAATTAAGTTAAACAACAGAAAATATATTCTCTTTACATGAAAATATTTTTTTAAATGGGGGTGGGGAGAGGTTTTTTCCTGACTTGGTATATTTGAGATAATAAAAATGCATTATGCACAACATTAAATTCTGCTACCTCTTTCCTACTGAAGATTCTCAAGTTTGATCCATTCCATTATTTTTCTGCAAGACACCCATCATTATCTAAATGCCTAGACAACTGGAAATAAACTGAAAAGCAATATCATCAAAATGAATATTTGGCTATGTTTTCAATGAGCTGTTCATATTAAAAACCCCCAATTTTTCATTTTGGCTATAAACTGAGCTACTCCCAGCTCTTTTCCCTGGACACTGCAAAGCAACCATCTAGAACATGCTTTGAGACTGACAACTTTCTTCCATATATGGGTAACATTTTAATTTTCCCCAGACCGTATTTGAAGTCCTGTTATAAAATGCGTAGGGATCAAAATCCCTCCTTCTGAGCCAAAGCATTAAGAGCCAAGTGTTTTAAAACTTAAGATGACCGAATGCCAGGCAGATTACGCACCTAAAGTTCCATGCAGATGTACTCCACAGGCAGCATTTAAACTCTGTTTGGGAATGTCTGAGAGGTCGGAAGGAAATCTTTTGCCTGGAAGGAGAAACATGCAGAGTGCACCTACCTTCTGTATATCCATTCATAAGCTCTGTGCCTGGATATAAAGAAATAGGAATACATAAATCAATTATAGAGTCTAGTGGAAAAAAAAAAAACTGCCTTAATTTCTCAAACCAAGGAGAAAAGCTAACTTCTCATGTTATTTCCATCTTCTCAATGAAAACCACTGTAGTGTAGATTACATAGGTACTAAAGTATAGTTTATACGTGGGAGTAGCTGAAAAATTCAGCAATTGCACAAATGACTACAAAAGAGGCCTTCCTTTCATAACAACACAAAATAGTATTAATTTACTTCAAGTTAGAGAGCTCACACTCAAGTTGTTTGTGTGGCAGAAGGTGAAGGTGTATTCATGAAGGTGTATTCGTTAAGGTATAAGACATTCAAAGGTATAAGACATTCAAAATTAGTTGTAATGCTCTATGATGGCTGGACTTCATTCAAAATAGACATTTCTCAAACACATATTCTTCAAACTTTGTCTGTGTAAGTGTAATGTACAATAGTTTCCAGAAGATTTATCTCAATTGTACTGAACAGATGCCCTTAATTAAATGAACACCCATTAAAGAACTCAAGGATGGCACAATAGGATCCTGTTGCCTCAATAATGGACTTCCCATCCCTCTACAAAGAGGACAAGCTGTTGGGATGGAGAAACTTATCAAAAATCTATGAAAAAAAGGGAATTACCATTAGCAAATATCATGGTCCTGGGACAGAAGGCTGTTCCAACTCATCTAGGAAGCATTGAAAGTGACAGCATTCTCCACCTGAAAACTTCCAGCTTCAAGTTTCTTCATTTCACTAGGATTGAAAGACTGAGTTTCCTCCTAATTTCAGTCACTACCTGAAATTTGTTTCAGGGCAATTTTTTTTAGATGTTATGAACAGGATCAGAGAGGTGACTTGTGTCCCAACTCCTGAGTGAGGACTCCTAAGGGCATTATCCCTTAATTATTAAGATATAAATAAAGCTTACATATTGCATTGGAAATCTAACATTTCTTTTTCCTTGCACCCAAAAGGTTGCAGTGATAACTGAAATACCATTAATGTAACAAAAAGGTACCTCTCCCACAACACGGAAGCTGGTCAAAAAACACAGCTGCTGAGAAGACCAGCTAAAGAATTAAACAAAAATAAGTCTATCACTTCAGAAAACCATCTTTATTATGGAGGCTCTGGAGCTGTCAGCTGAAAGACAATTCAACATACAAACACAACTTGGCAGACAGAAGAATAAATTTCCTTTGAGTCATGCTGAGTTTGGGACAATGCAGGCATACTGCAGTGAACCTTAGGAACACACCTTTCACAGAAATGTCAGGTTAATTCTTTCTGTTCCCATGGACAAAGAGATCCGAAGAATAAATTTCCTTTGAGTCATGCTGAGTTTGGGACAATGCAGGCATACTGCAGTGAACCTTAGGAACACACCTACCTTTCACAGAAATGTCAGGTTAATTCTGTTCCCATGGACAAAGAGATCTTGAAGGAGATGTATCCAACCTTTCTGCTCTCAAAGAAATTGATAATACCAGAATCCTAAACAACATTTGTCAGTATTTATGAATCAGAAGTGTATGTTTGCATTTCTTCACTTCTGTTACACTTTAATATCTATGGAACAATAAATATTCACTTAAGGACTGCCATACTGCATCTAATGTCTGAATTTTGATAATTAATAGAGTAAAATAAATATTAAGAGCTTATTTGTGTAAATTATTCCTCTCCACCATTTCTTTTCCTGGCTTCCAGGAAACTGTAGCTCTGGATCTTACTGGCCACCAATTTCTAGAAGGTTCAATGCATGCACAGTAAAAGATAATCCCCTCTTCCGTAATGCTCCAGCCCCTTTTTGAGTTCTCTAAAAAAGAAGAGAACTCTTTCTCTTCTATAGAAGAGACACTATAGTGTCATGTGTCTGTTTATACTCCTGTGTGAAAAGGACCCTTTTCCCTGGTTTACGATTTTGGATTTATAAATTGTACTTCTGCAATTCTTCTGAACTCCATCATATCTCTCCATTTGCTATATCTTGCAGATAAGAGATATGGAAGTCATTCCAAATGGATGATATTTTGAATTGACTATACTTTACCATTATCAAAACCATTACCTTATGACAGATGCACTTTTTTAGTGGTGACTGAGCCAAAGAAAACTTGCTGATTTTCAGATTTTGGCACGAGATTCTAGGACCAGCAATTTAAGAGGACATCTTTGAACATATTCAGTAAGCAGGATCAAGAGAAAACAAGTGTGACACCATAATCTCAGTTTTACAAATAATACACTACAGCTTAATTTTAAATCAACTGTAGTTAATTTAAGATTTTATATATATATATATATATATATATATATATATATATATATATGGCAAAAACTTTTAAAGTGCAAAAGCATTTTAGGAGCTAAATTCCCAGTGACTTTAAGTGAATATGTGATCCAAAATCACTCAGACACCTTTGAATAACTCACACATAGGCCTCCAAACTTGTATTTTAAAAAATTTAGGACCTTTTCAGCTGCAGGAAATTCTTCAAGTCTTGTCTTAAAAATGACTTGGCCTTGTGCAGGAGAAACTTGCTCCAATAGACTCTTCTAAAACATATCTAAAGTTAAAAGGTATTTGCAAGAATGTTCAGAGAATCAAGAGGTCTACTTTGTATGTGTTCCATTATTTGTTTATTAGAGTTATCTGTCAATGAACCTTATATTAATCTCTTTCTCTGTGTGTATATATATATGTATATTAAATATGTAATTATTATGAATATTCCATAAAATCAGCAGTTTTACCATTTTATCAAAATATTCTTCTTGGGGATTTATGACCATTGGGAATATAAGCATATCCCTGACATTGTCCATCTGTCTCTGTAAAACAGCACAGGCAGAGTGCCAAAAATGGTTTTTGGAGCAGAGTTGCTCTCCTCAAAATGCTTCTGGAGACATAGTGTAACAATGAACCCTCAAAATGAAACCTGTCCTTGAAGCCCCAGAGTGACACAGCTGCTAACACAATTGGCACTGACTGAGCACCCTCACCTGAGAGTGGCCCAGCAATTTGCTGGTCTGCCATAGTGAGGACAGGCATGTGTGACTTCATGATGCTCAGGGAGAATTTGTCTCACTTGACTGAACACTGCACTTCTTGATCAGTCTAAAGAGCATCACTGACTTTTCTGTTATGACTATTCACAAAATGCAGTTCAAACAAAGAAATGCAGTAATCTACACAACTGACTTTAAACTGATATGTGGAACATGCAAGGAACACAAGAATAGTGATATCATTTCATGGGCTACCTCAACTGGGCTGTCAAGAGAGAAGTCACAAAATAATACAAGGCTCGTCAATTTTAGACAGAACCAAGCTTGGGATGATCCAGAAAAGCAAGGTCATCATGTTGCTTTCTTTCAAAAGGTACCTCTGGGCTTTTATGAGATGACATTTAAATTCCATTCACATCCTAGCAGCAGCACTCTAATTTTCACAATGTGCTGAGTGGCAGCAGTTGTGGTGACCACTCACTGCTTTGTGTTCCCAGGACAGTTTGCACTAAGGTGGCTGTGCAGCACAAGCAGCAATGGGTAATGCTCTGTGTCAGAGCAGGCACAGACTGAAGACCCTGCATTGCCACTTGATCTCAGGGAATGCAGTCTATGCCAGGACAGAAGCTCATGAATGCTCCATAAAATGGTGCCACAACTGGCCAGAATGCTGGATAGCTCTGAAACAGTCTGTCTTGTGACACTGCTTTCATACTGTCTCACAAACAGCCGTACCCCGTCAGCAATAAGATCTGCTGCATGTTTCAAATCATAACACTTAACCATTGTGAAAGTGTAAGCTAGCTGCAGACATCTGACTATCAGCTCAGACAAACAAAGTAGCACTTCAGTGATCTGCTGAGCTGTGTTGATTAGTTGTAAACCTTTTTCTTAACCTTCCAAATAATTCTTCTACAAACTACTGCAAGCAACTTCCCCTCAAATCATGTTTTCAACACATCATTCTAGTGGCATTCACCCACATCAATAAAATTATCTTCTCTGCAGTAACTAAGGATACTAAGGATTAAGAAGGGAGAGAAAAATGCAGGAACTAGACAGACACAAATGGAACAAAAAGCTCCTACCCAAACATCTTTCCAGCAAGAAATAAAGATATTTACTCTGGATGAAATCCCAGTGGGGACCATCACATCCCACTTCCTTTTGCCATCTCTAGTCTTCAGAAAAATGCCTCAGTGCCACAAGACACACAACACAACCCACAGTACTTACTGCTAAATGAGTTGGGACTGCAATTAAAGGCAGAGGAGACCAAATTGTCATAAGATATGATTAATGTGCTCTAGCCTTAATTATTGGTGGAAGTGCAATGTAGAAGCTGCAGAGAAGTACGCTGATGTCTTCTGCACTATTTTGAAACTAGGTCTTTCTGGCAGCTGACATTGGGCAAAATGTCCCCCAAAGAACCAGGGAAACACTACCTGAACATTGTCATACCATGTAAATGGCAACTTCCATCTACCTGCCTAAATTCCATAGAAGAAATATGTGGTAGACAATTTTTTTCAATGCTTTCAAACCTACAGGGGGTTCTGCAGAGGTAAAAATCTCCAGACGAAAGTTTGATCCTAGAAGTATGAGTCTTTATGTTCACTGAAAATCCTGAAATTGTTCCAAATGTTCCTGTACCCTGAATGGACATAATAATCCATGTACTTCTATTTTGTACTTTTCATTTAAAGCTGCAGTTCCACAAGTTAGTGAAACAAGTCTGCAATTCAAGTATGTTGGTGGCTCTACAGAAGTCAATGGGCCACCCAGTTACACTGAATCAGATGTACCTTGTTACACAGGCTGCTGAATGGGCTGAAGACATGAATAATAACTGACCTTTCAAAGGCATTTCAGTGTAACAACCAGCTTGAGCAGCAGCCATGGCCCCTGGCTCTACAGCAATACAAACAGAAACAGTGAACAAGAAATGAGCCCCAAATATCTGGGTCAGTGTCGATCAATGTAGTTTCAGATACTCTAAGAGGGACTTTCATTTTCATTATTACTGTTGTATTTTGTGATATTAATTTATTTTGGTTTTCCTAAACATATGAGGTATATGTAGTATTTCTGCTACTGGTCTTCTTCTAGGCACATTTGAATGTAGCAGCCCTATAAATATATCAGAGGGGTTCTCTTCAAGCTTTCCAGTTCCTGAAAGTTTTGTTAAAATAAGCTTCTGAATAGAAGAGAGAGCATATTGATCCCAGTCACAGAGCGCAATGTTATCCTCGCCGTTTGCTAGACACCAGTGAATCCGCACGGGATCTCAGCCTTCAGCGTGAGCTCTGCAGGAAACCAGGCTCCATTGCCCCTGCCACTCACACAACTATTTATACTTCAGCTCTTTCATTCACACGTCGCAATAAACAGTTTTGCCATGACTCCTTCTTTCACATGGCTGTGCTTGACCCTGTTCAAACACATGTGCACATAAACACACACAGTTTGTGTGTAGAGTCCAGATCCCCTTTTCAATAAATAAATAGCTTTAAAGATGTATAGATGAAAACAACAAAAGAATCAGTGATACAGGACAAGTGCTGAAGATCTGTGTTGTAGACTCGATGTCTCAGCACACACCTTGTGGTGAACTGTGTTGAAAACTGACTTCTTACAAGCTCTTCCCACACAAGTTAGTGAGATTTAAATCCCTCAGTCTGATATGGCTTACTGTACTTGTGTTTATTTGTGCAGTGAGAAGTCTACAGAGGTAGTATAAAGAGTTGTCAGCTTCATGGAATGCTTTAAGTTGTAACCCTCTTAAAAAGCACATTCCTACCTGGACTGCCCTCCCAGAGCCTGCATCCCTGGAGGCCCCTTCTATTGTTGCAGTGTTAGTGTCATCACTCCATTAGGAGCCCACCGGAGGCTGTGTGCCTAATTCAGAGAGTGCACCTGTACAAGCATAGGAAGAATGATAATTCCTGGCTCTGCTTTGGTGTGAAGTGTTTTGTTGTAAAGCAAAACAAACTATTCATGCCACGATGAAAAATAACTTCTGCTGTACCTGTCAAAGGATCAGTGGGTCTTTTCTAGTGAGTGAATGAGTATTGGCTGATCTTTCTTAAGCCAGTGGAAAAAAGAAAACAGTTCATGCAAGTAAATATATATATAAAACACAAGGCTATACTTGGCTGTCCTTATGCCAGCTAAACAGTATTTTAAAGAAGATATAAGCCATGGTGCTTCAATTGAATATTTACAGAGAACAAGCTGAGAACACTATGAAATTATGTGTGCACAGAAAACTGAAGGCACTTTTGCATCTTTCCATCTCCATGGAACTGAGCTCCCCACAGCTACTCAAGCCTTTTATGGCTATGGGGGGACATATATGCCCCACTGCTCCTGTGTTTTGGATAAAAAGCAGGGTGTTTGACATTGTCTGAAATATATTTCAATTCTTGGTGTCCTACAGGGAAGGGCAGATCCACATTGCAAATACTGAGCATGAAGGTGATGTTAGTAAGAACAGACTACAGCTAGTCAGTCCATTGGATTTATCTGTCAATAGGGCTAATAACATTTCTAATCCTAGTGCTCAGCCAAATGTACAAGATGGTTCAGCTTGTTTCCAGTTAAGAAAAAAATAGGAGGCAATGAAATCAAACATCTCTTTGATGCAACTTTGTTTACAAAGATGTTAAATTATTTCTTCTCTAGACTTTTCTCCTTGCTCTGTGTACTTATGCTGAATAGGCATGGTACTCTCCTTATGCCTCTTCAGCAACTCTGAAGGATTGACAAAAAAAAAAATCAAGTCAAATGGGATCCACCTGTACATATATGCACCTTTGTTCTGAAAAACGGGGTGTTGTGAATGGATGTTGCTAATTCAGCAGTGAAGGGGTCTTTATTTCAGGAAAAAAGTCTTTTTAAAGCTATCTATGTAGTCATCCATAGTTTCAGATAGAATTCTCAGCCAGATAATTCCTTAGAGACTCAAAATAACATTAAGCAGACACTAAAATCTGGACTTCTTTTTAGATACCACATCTTATAGGGACATCGAGAGTGTTATCTCATTTATTGCAACATGGTTACAATATGGATAGCAAAAGCCCTCTTCTAATAATTAGGATAACTTGTCTGAGTGTATATTAGATGCAGTGTTATTTAATCTCCTTATTTCCATACAGTAGGAAACCAAAGTAAAATGTTGGAATTCTAACTTATGGTCAAAGATCTGCAGCAGCTTCTCAAAAGGTGCAAATATTTGCCTAGATTATTGTATTTACAATTCCAAAAATATTTCTTCTGTTGAAGGTCTGTGTACAAGACACCACTCCAAACCATTTTTAAGGGAGTTTTGACATAAATGAAACTTTATGCTGGCATGGCAAGTGAAGTACTTGATTAATAAAGAGTTTCACTGTTTTCAAACACATATTCCATGCAGGCTCATTTGAAGAAAACCGCAAGTGGAGAATGCTTTACTGCTTCCAGTCACAAGGGGGTTGTGTATTTCAATCCTGCTTACACAGTCAGCTTACTTTGGAGCTCTGGTAGGAAAGAAACATGACCAGGAGAAATAATGCTACATTCAGTGACCCTGCCCTTAGAATCAATTGGCCTGATGGGAGAACTTTTTTTTCTCTCTTTTGCTACTGTTTTCTTAGTTTTTAACCTTTTAATACTTAATATTTCTTGAAAGACCATCTTTAGAGAAATGTCTGCAGTTCACAGACTAGAAGTACTCACTGAAATGGCCTTCTGACACTGTGAATGGGAAGGTGAGACATATCAACAGCTGATGTTTAAGCAATATACATATTCATAGATTTTTAGAGATGTTTTGGGGTGATTTATTTTTTCTGATTTAAACATTGGTGTTTAAGTATACAGTTGAGATATTTACGTTACAAAGGGATTGGTCTTCAATCATAGTCATAAGTGAAAGAAGAGTACAACCAGGTCTAATGAAACGTGCAGAGAATTCAAAAAGTCTTGAAAATCTAGAAAATAAAAAAAATTATAGTAATATCTAATAGGCTGTGGATGAGACACCCTCTAGACTTGGATTTCTGTCTGTAATCCTGTCTCTAGGGTATTTCAAAATCTGATTGAAGAAAGCAATAGAACACACTCTGTGGTTATAGTGAAATGCAAGGCAAAGGTCATTACTTATGTCTTCCCATCCCATAAACCCTTATGGTCAGGCAAGGAAGGAACAGAACTGCTTCAGTCATTGGTGCTGCTTCCTGGCCTGCTGACACATAGACAAGATGGATTAGCTGGTGATGATCACTGACTGCTGGTGAAGCTGCCATTACCCGTAGGGTATATTTAAAATGACAATTTGGAATAGTGTTTTAGAAAACAGTTTTTAACTTTGTGCACAAACAGTAGCACTGATAACCTCTTTGTTCAAAGACAAACATTGAGCACAGTTTGTTATGGCAAAGTAAGCATCTCACTGCCTGTCCAAGCTTCATGAACAAAACAAATCTGCCCTTACAAGTGCTCCTGGTTTTGCCTAAGCCTCTCAGCCACACGCTGAAAATCTGGGCAACTGTGCCCTTTGTGTTCCTGCATGAAAACAGGGCAGATGAATGCAACCACAGCTCGTCCTGTCATACAGCTGTTTCACACTTCTTTCAGCAAGGGCTAAATCTCTTAAGTCAGGATTCAAAAGCAGAGAGCCTTCTCCTCTTAAACTAAGCAACCACTTGATATGTCTGAATCACAGCAAGTATACCAAAGAAAGCTGGTTACAAGCTATGACTAATTTCTGCTTTCAACTTCCTCTCTTTCTCAGTGTTCTCAAGTATTTACTGTTCCCCACAGTGATAACTTGTTTCTTTAGAAATGAATCATTACCACTGAATTTGTCTCAAAAGACCATAGTTATAATGCACATTCTTTCCACTTTCAGGTGTTCTTCTGAACCACAGTGCTCGAGAGACAGGTCTGTACTAAAATAAAAAGTAAAAAGAAAAAATATGATAGGTTCTGTGTCTGAATACATGGATATATTTTCACAATTTGTATTATTTAAGTTCTAAAATAAAAGTGTCTGACCAAGTACAGGCTAAATTTTAGCTATTTCAGTTTTGAGGGACTCACTTACTAGAGCTGTAACTAATTGGTTCTTGGGAATGGCTACAAGACTTCTAGCTAAGATATACAGCAGTAACATCAGTTTTGACTTCAAACAGCCCTTCTAACCTTCTCCATGCAGCAGTACTTCAGAGGACAAGGTATTATGATCACCATTGGAACATACCAGCTAAATGAAAGAAACAGCCCATATCCAGCTGGCATAAAGCAAATCAAACCTGCAGTGGGCTGTTTCTCTTATTTTGCTTGAACACTCACTATTATTGCACCTAGTCAGTGGCAAGTGCTTTATTTCAATGAAAAGGTTTTTTCTTCCTATTTTCTCTGCCTGTTACTGCTACTGGGTTTACCCTGCCAAAAATCTTTTCACTCAGCACACATGGAATTGCATCTGAATGCTGCATAGCCTAGGAAACATTCAGCAGAGGAGAGCCATGGTGGACACCTGTTCCAGGAGGAGAGGTTGCAGAAGGGACAGTATCAGGGAGTCCCAACAGCAGCCCCTACCAGAGCCCACACAGATTTCAAGGAGATAGAGCTGGCTGGGGAACAAGCAGAGGTCATAAACTGAATGAAGACAGGTTCAGACTTGATGAAAGGAAAAAGATTTCCACATAAGTGCAGCTAGGTAGTGGAGAAGGTTGCTCAGAGAAGCTGTGTAATCCCTACCTTTAGAAGTTTTCAAGACCTATTTCATAGAGCTCTGAGCACTCTGCATGAGTGACAGCATACCCTGGTTTCTAATAGTTTGTTTTTGCTTGTGTGAATTTTCATCCAAGAAAATAGGGATAACAAATTAATTTTTATGTTTAATACAAGTATAGACATATATGTATGTATGTATATGGTATTAATATATATGTATACATATGTATATAGATGTACGTACCTAGTAATGAATAAGAAACTCTTGAGAAAGGACAAAAATTAAGGCTGAGAAAAGAAAAATAGGTGAATTGACAAGTCTGTGAAGGCAGGTCTTCATTGTTTCACAGATCAGGTGTCAACTAAGAGCAGGATTTAGCCAAAAATAATTTCCAAGCATAATTCCACCTCTTCAGAAACAGAGCTGTGCAAATAACTACTACTGATCTGCTGATATTTCAGCTGCGGAGTCCTAACTAAAGTTTTGACTTAAAAGTTAAATACTACATCAATATTCAAGTGGATATATGAGATTTTTTTAACCTTCCTCCAGACCACCCAGGTATAACTAGAATGATGAGTAAAGCATGCATAACTCACAGATGAACAGAAACAACCCCCTCAGAACAACCATTAACTCACAGATTAAGGCTCTCCTCAGGGAGGAATTCCACTTGTGAAATTTGACATTTCAGACGAGTGGAAAGAGGCATTGGCTCTATCATGGATGCAGCTCTCAGGTCTGAGAAAGAAATGCTCTTCTGACTAACCTGGATAAATAATTGGAGGCAGAGGCTCCTCAGTCAGAATAACAATCACCATTCTTGAACATGTATTTTCCCTTGGAAATTGTTTGATTTGTACAGTCTGAGATAGAACCACCATCAGGTCAGTTCCTTGAACCTGGGAGATATTATTTAGAAAGGTAAGTATGTCTGCACAAAACAGACCTCTTTTTTCTCAATTTATGGCAAGTTTTAGCCTCCAATCACAAAGAAACAGGGCAATGTCTAGAACGGTGACAAAATTTTCTTCATCTTAGGAAAGGAAACCTTTTTAGAACACCTAGTATCTTCTCCATGCAGGTTGTACTTCCTCCTTTGTCTTTCTGATTCTCTGTTTTTAATTGTCCATAGGAAGATGAGTTGAACTGGGGTTTCTGGATCACCACAGCTGGTGAGCAAACAGATGTTATTGATAACACAGAATGCCCTTCTCTAACAGCTTGGAAACTGCCACTACTGCTTAAATTATGCCACATACAATAAAAATCTTTTAAACCATACATACCTCAAGTATTCAGTAAATATTAAATAGAAAAACAAAAACAAGTGGTCTACCGTATGTGTATCATTCAGCATTTATTGCTAGAAAACTTGTAGTGGGATTTAAAAGTCATTTATAAAAGCAAGGGAAAGGGACATCATTAGGTTGAGAACAGGGATTTAGGCAGAGGGATACTGAGCTTTGCAACAAAGCCTCAGACACCCTCTCACCAAACAGACATATTTAAATTCCCTCATACAGCAGAGTGGAGAGCAAAGTGCCTCAACAGCCACCAGACTCAGGAGCCATTCTAACATGTCTGTTAAACTGGGGACAGTGGCAAGCAAGGTGAGAGAAAGAAAACTATTAATACAGTATATGCTTAAAATGGACCCTGAGAAACTCTTGGCTTTCCAAAGTGATAGTCCAAGATTCTCTCAGAATTGCAGGACTTGAGGGTCCCTATTAATAGATACTTCAGGTTATGCAAAGTAAGAGGGAGCTACATGAAGGATCTTCACAGGAATGGTACCTGAAAGTTGAATAGTAATGCATAAAGAAACTCCTGTTGTCCCATGTTATGTTGCCTCCAAGACTCACTTGTAATTTTAATCTTTAATTTATAAATTTTGTGTTGAAGTGATGATTTTTCCTGTCTGATTTCAGCTATGAACTGTTATTTTTAGCTGATTGTTTCACGTGAGACATTTGTTTTCCATGTTTTGCGACGTGTTTTGTATTGAATCACATAACCAGGTTCAATCAGTTAGTTGGACATAGTTGTTATAAGCTGGTCTGATATAAATGTCATTAAAATTAAACCCTTTATTCCATGTGGCTTTAAGTGTTGCTGAGGTATGAATCTCATTGCCAATGCAGAGTGAATTTCACCTGACCTGATTTCAACTGTTGACCAAAGTCTGAATAACAAATTCATGCTACCTCAATAAAAATCTGCTTTTGAATTCAGAAAATTAATTGTGAACAGATTTTACATGCTACTACTAGTTAAAATCCTATTTTTGCTTCAGAAACTCACTCTTCAGAAAAATTACTATAGGAGTGTATAATAGATAAAGTGAAGCTGGGAAAAAAAAAAAAAAAGGCGGGGGGAAGAATAGTATAGTAGTCAAAACCTCCAGTAACATCATGTGCCCAGGAAGGAATCTTGAGCACCACAAAGAAGACAACACTGCAACTTAACCCAACAGGAAAAAAAAAAAAGGCGGGGGGAAGAATAGTATAGTGAAAGAAAAGGACTTTAATTTGTTGCCACACCAAGATTAGTCCCAGAGCTGGCTGTCAGGTTATCCAGAGTGAGAGTCAAACACTGCAGCCTGTGGTAAATTGAACTAATCTTATAAAGAACTATGGAAGGACCATAAATTACTGAGAGCCTGCAAAGAGTCACCTCATGAACTGCAAAGAGGTTTTCTAATTTCATTTTGGTTTTGTACCTAAACTTCATTCCTTTCACATCCTTCTTTGTTTTTTTCTACTTTGTTTTAATCTCTGCAGAAGAAAAAAGGCAGAATCATAACTTCTCTACTTCACAAAACCTGTGACCCTGTCATACCTGGCCTGAGAAGGATAACCCAGCGTCACAGGAGAAGGGCTGCCAAATACAGCAATGCCCTGTTGCTGTTTGAAAAGATACTTTATGGCAGATTTAACAGATTTAAGTAAATACTGTATCCTGCAAGCCAGAAGAATGTGACAGAATTCTTTTTGTCTCAGAAGTACATTAACTTTGTTTATCCTGATACTTGTAGTCAGCACTCAGCCAGCACACTACACAGTCCCACTGAATGTGGGGCTTTAGAAGCTTCTCACATCAAATGTAATTTTAGATCATTTTAGGATGTAGCTGCTTTTTTGAATATATTTTATCTAAGATATCTTAAAAAGTATGATTCCAGACCTGGTTCCAGTCTCTCAACTGCTGTGTGTGCAGTGCTCTCTGCCTCATCCTTTCCCCCATTGCTGATGAGTAGGAGGAGGCTGAATGTGCCCTCAGACATCAGCAGATGGAGGCATGAGTGGGAAACATGCTCAGAGGGACCCAGCCAGGCTAGAGGAATGGCTTCAAGACAAGAAATTCATAAAATTCAACTAAGACAAACACAACATCCTGCATGTGAGAGGGACAGGCTGAGGTGTCACTGGCTGGGGATCAGTCCTTTTAAAAAAACCCTGGGAGTCCTATAGGGCAGCAGATATACAGCAGCAGCAATGCCAAAAAATACAGGACTCTGTCAACAGGGTCATGGAGAGAAAAAGGATTATCCCTGTTTAGTGAGTGCTCATCAGGCTGTGCCTCAATGTTACTTTCAGTTATGTCTCTATAGCACAAGAAAGGAATCCCTAGGATGTTCAGGAAAAGACAACCACAATGGGAGGGGACTGGAGCAGGAGCACTTCACCTGACAGCTGGGCTTGTTCAGCTTGGGGGACCCAAGAGCAGCACACAGTACCTGAGATACCACCAGGGAGAAGGAGTCAGGCTCCTTATGGAGGTGCAAAGCTAAGGAACAACAGACAAGGGTCATAAGTAATGTTGATTTTAGTCTTTCCTTTCATAAACTTTTGTGACTTAGTGTCAAGGGTTTTCAAGTCTAATCTACTCTCCTTTGTTTTACTAAGACCATCCAATATCCTGACAATTTTCTAGTCCTTATGTCCCTTTGATCAGATACTGGCTCTTACAAGCCTTAAATCTTCAGCAGTCATCCTACCTTCCCATAGCTTGGTTCCTTTTGGCTAAGACCCAAGCTAAATTTCCAAATAACTCTTTGCAACTCATTGGCCCCTGTTAATTGTGTGCTAAAGATGTATTCTTCTTCTGCATGTGGTGTTCTTGCACACGTGACTGTATGTGAAATCCTCTTTTTCCTTAAATGCCTCCTTTTCAGAACGATGGAAGGATTTTCCTACAACAGATAATAAAAAGTCAATCAGCCTTTAAAATAAGCCTCCTTTCTTTCCTCCAACATAAATTCCACATTCATGCTTTGCTTAGTTACTTAACCTCCTCTCCTCTGAGTTTGTTTACCACTCTTACAGCTTTTCCTGTTTATTCCTCAGGCTCTTAGCATTTAAGAAAAAACTTCCTAGTTATTTAATTTGCCTTCTACTCAGGTTAGATTTGAGGTTTTCATATTATACCTTGAAACCACTTGGAAAGAAAAAACATAGACTCAATTTCAAATTTTAAATTAATTTCTTGTTCTTTGAGACAAAATCTTACATGAGGGGTTTTTTCCCCCAATTAATAAGCATGGATCTAGCCCTAGTTTAAAAATAAAACAATTCAAGTAGTGATAAAAAAAAAGGTGTTGTGTGAAACTAGAATCCATTCGTATGTCCTAAACCTAAACTTAGTTTTGAGAAAAGCCACTGAAAGGTTTAGATACAAGTAAAAGCAGCACCACAACTCAATCAATTTGGATTTAGGTCTTAAATCTACTGCTTTTAATAGCAGCAGCCATAAGGGAGAAGGTTAAGCTATTATAAAATATACATCTGGGGATTAAACTACTCACTAACGTCTCCATGTTAATTATACAAATAGCTCAATAGAAGTCCTTTTGGTCAGGCACATTCAGTGCTCTGGAGGTAAAACCACTTAGGTATTATTGCAGCAGGCTTTATAGCCATCGTAATGTAATGGAAGCTTGCTCCCTTCATTAATTCAAGTTATGACTTCTTCTAGATGGCTTGCAGGTAAGTGGTGATATCAGTGTGGCTACACCACAAGCATATGCATCTCAGGAATTAGGAAAAAACACCACCACTCAACCCTTGCTAATTTTGCAATTTCCTTTTAAGATGTTGTACTGCAACCTCATAGCAGCACTGCTTTTTTTTTTTTTTTTTTTTTTTGGCCAGTTCAACTTTTTGTCTGGGTTGTGAGATCTTGGCTGAGTAGAAGAAAGGTGGCCACTTCTGCATGAAAATGAGTGGGTTTTGCTGATCACTGAAATGTCGACTTTGCTCAGGAACGCGAGAGTTTACATTTCCTAGGTAATGGGCACCAAAATCCCTGAAAACTGGGATAAAATTATATGCAACTTTTATGGTGCAGGCCTATGAAGCCATTTATAAAAATAAGCTGGGTTTTATATGATTGGTAACAAAAATACATAAAAATGTTGTTTGCCCCATATATTGGGAAATATCCTGTCTTGGCACTCTGCAGCTGGTGAGTCATAATTTTACAGTTTTTACTAAAATAAAAATGAAATTAAAAAGTCCACATTTTCAAAGAAGTACAGAAACATAATATTTATAGAAGATCATAAACAAGTACTCTGTTAATAGCTGTTGAACTTTGTTTAAAGAATAACAGACTAACATTTCCAAAGTACTCTTTGCTGAGATTGAACAGGATTTTATTCAAACTGTTGCGGTAACTAATGAAAAACAAATGAGATTTCCAAACAGTTTTGACTGTTAGGGGTGTGATGGCAATATCATTGCTTTTTGCACTTACAGCTGCTGCTTACACTGAAACTACCTATTTAAAACATAGTGTCATTTTATACTTGAACTCTTGATCTTCAATACTGAAGGGCCAGGCATATTGAAGCCAGACTGGAATCAGTCTGATGCAACCCCAATTTTTCCTTGTGCATGAAGGCTCTTTGGCTTCCAAATTTACTTAAACTTACTGCCAGATCCTGCATAAAAAGTATCATGATGTTCTTGAGAGACTGATGTTCACAGCAAATATAGTCAGAGTGCTTCTTGTGCTTGTCTTGTGCTGGATGAGGATCTGGGTGCAAACTGTGCAACACCCCAAGTACTAAAAGTCACTGGTGTCTCACGGATATTCAGCAGAAGAGGCCTGATTCATCAGAGAGAAAATGATACCAGTAGCTGAACTGAATATTTTGTAAGGCATTTCACTAATATACCTGAACAGAAATTAAAATGAAACTGAAAATTTTTTAAAGGTCAAAATTTTCATTTTGCCCCTGAAGTCAGAAATTTCCACAAAATCTCCACATTCTGCCTATTATTACCTTCAGTATTTTTTGGAATTGTTACATTCAAATACAGCTTAGCAATTTCCACATATAAATATATTGTATTAAAAAATAGTGAATATATTTTCAAACAAATATTAAAAAATTCAGGTGGAAAACACCTGTAGCTGATGCCACCTCATCTGTATTATGAAATGTACACAGAGAATAGTGTAAATATTGATGAACTGAAGAAATTGATCTCATTTTGTTATCTCTGTATTATTAAATTCCTGAGTAGTTTATTTTTTTATGAAGACATGAAAAGAGTCCATCTGTTAAGAGTCCAGATTTTTTTACTCAAATGGATGTAACAGAAAATGGCCCCATGAATTATAAACTATTATAATTGTTGGTCTCCATTTTACAGCTCAAACAGCATTCAGAATTCAAATTATTCTGAGTCCTGAATTTCAGACACTTCAGATCCACTATTCAAAAGCAGACAAACCACTGCTTAAGAAGAGTTAAATTCACTGATATTTAATTCAATAGAACTTTATCACTCACATAAATGAAGTCAAATTTCACTGATGAGTTTGTTTCCTTTTTAAAAAGAGAACAACCAACGCACCAGCAACAAAAGAAATGCTAAAAAAAACAAACACACAAAAACTAAAAAAGGAACAGAAGTGGAAAACAAATACCAAACTCAACTCATGTAAGACACTTTAAATGTTTTAGATAAAGGTCAGGGGACAAACATCAAAGGTTGTTGGAAAGACTAGTGATCCCTGAGATTAACAGGGCTAATGCATTCTGGCTGTGTCCATTAAAGCTGCAATAGGAAATTACCAAGCTCATACAATATTCTTCACATATTATTCTGCAAATTAAGGAATGTTTAGATTTCATTTGTTCCATTGCAGATGCCACTTGATCCTTCCAGGTTCTCAAGTCCATCCCTGCCTTAATTTATATTTCCCATAAATATTTTGAAGTAGGGCAGATGTGGCCACACAGACCCTCACTACTATTTAGATGAGGGCTACATCTACTGCTGGAGACTGATGTACTCAATAGGAAAATAATCTCAGTCATGTTAGTGTACTAAACTTTGACATACTCCAAAGCTTTTTAAAACACCTGTTCTGCATAGCTCTGAGCAAACCTACATTTAAAAATAAAAAAAGGAAATCACGTAGAGGAAAGGCTAAAAGACAGTAGCTTTACTCTTCCTTGGATACTAACAGTGAGGAGAGTGTTTAGCAGAACATGAAGTATATTCATAACTCAAGTTTTTAAGCATGTTTTTCCTCCATGTTGCATCTGAATTTCCATTTAACCATTCAGAATGAAGAAATAATGATAACTTAGAAGAATTAGAGGATGCAATTAGCCTGTCCTGCTACAGCCAGCTGAATATTTTGATGATAGAGTGTTAATACCAATTGAATAGTGTATTTGTATGTAAGGGAGCTAAACTGAAAGTCTAGTCCAAATTATAGCCAGGCTTATTACTTGAGTTATACTTGTGGATATGCTGCATACAGAAACGACTCTGTGAAACACCCAAGGCAAAGAAATCCTGCTTTATAGTGCACATAATCGGGAAAGTAAGGAAAGAAAATTTAAACTGTTATTTAAACAACTCTCATTCCAATTACTACTTTCCTCTCTGTCAGGGCCAATTATTCTCACTTGAGACATGACTAGCATTTCTAGAGAGTTGGTTTTTTTTTTTTACAATGTATAGAGTGCCACAGAGTCACTTTGAAAAGCCTGAAAAATAAATTAAAGTACACAGGAAAAGGAGACTTACTAAACTTAAAGATATCCTCTTATTTTGTCATACTGAGGCACATTAAAATACAGAAGAGCTTTACAAGCAGTAAAGTGTTTTGGACATGCGTTTACGTTTGCCCCTTAAAGTAACAGAGAGAAAATTGAAAACTAGAGCATTTCTTCCCTAGCAAGTATGCCAGACAAGAAAGCAAGTCCAGAAATATTTCCTTTCTTGTTCAGAGCAAAAAAAAAGTTAAAATAGAGATACTCGTTATGAAATGAATATGACATGTTAATTATAGTGTCAGACTACTGATACTCTAGAAGGCTCCATTACTTTTGCCACAAACAAATATAAGGAAAAGAAACAAAAAGAGGTGAGCATTCAAAACGTCGGACTGTATTTTTGACCTGATTTATATGAGAACAGGTTAATTTTTTTATTAACAACATAAAACAATAAAAATTTGCATTGATACAAGACTTACCAGAGAGGAGAGGATTTTCCTCTTAGTTAGCAGATCAGGAACTGCTCAGGTTGTCCATAGCTTTCTCATTTGCTTGGTACTTACTCTAACCAAGTAGAATAGAAAATTTCCAAAACCATATGTACCTGGAGATCTTGTTTTGCTGTAAGTCTCCACTTGTCTGGCTCACACAGACCAGAGCTGCATAAATGAACCTGTGTTCCAAAGGACTCCTTCATCACACTCCATCCTGCAGGCAAGAAACACAGCAGGAAGGGAGATTTAATATATTTTATTTTAATGAATAAAAAGCACTGAGTTGATACATGTTACTGTTTTGCCTGAAGGCCTCACAAATATTTTGCTCATAGCTTATTCATTTGCATTATTAATGGAAGCACTTTCACACATGAACTGTATGTCTGCTTTTACATCTACCCTCATGGATATAGAAAAGCTGTGCAATTGATAGAATTTCATACAAAATATTGATTTGATTTCTTGAATAGTGTTTTCCTTCTTTTTCCTAGATATTCCCATCTCCTTTACTACTTTCTCCAGTATCTGTGCCAATACAAGTCGAGGTGCCATCTCTGTTGATTAGTCAGGTCAGGCAGAATCCTCTCGAGGGTTTCAGGAAAATTCTGACTGTGAAAAGCTGACAGCTTGGAGGTGACTTTCTCTGAAAAATGTGCCTGCATTCATACACTTCAGTCATTGTATTTTTATTATACTAGCTCAGGAAAATTACAGCTAGTTACGACCATACTTTGTCAGATTAAGCTTGGTGTATGTGCCTCAGAGTCTTGATCATGTAAGATTCACTTTAATGTTCTGTGCATTTATTGCCTCAATTTAACTACAAGCCTAAATTTCTAATTTTCCTAGATTTCTCATGCATAAAATCAGAACTGCTTTCATAGACCTTCATCCATAGATCTAGTCAGAAATAAGAAAACAAGTAAACTGCAAAACTTGGGAAAAAAAAAGTTTTCTTTTGAAATTCATCCCAGACTGAAATTTTAAAAAATAAATATAACACAGACATAAATAATATGAAAATATGGGGTACTATAAGGAATTGAAAAGTTAATCTTACATTTAGACATTAAAATTGGTTTGTTTAGGAAGCCAAACTTCCCCATGAGAAAATGGAGTTGCAGGATTATTTCACAAGCAAAGAAATGTGCACTAATTCTGCTACCTTTTGCACAGCGCCAATGTATTTGACCTCATGGCAACACAGTCCCTTCCTGAGGTGGCTGCTTGCCTGTGTACAATTGACCTGAAGTGGTTTTGCCTTAAATTCTTTTCTTCAGCTGATTTCACCTGTGTATCAGTTTCATATAAGGCATTCTCACTCATGACCAGTGACACTCTTCTTTATGCACCTGATTTCAAAACCCAGCCCCTATTACCTTTCACTGAGGTCCAGATGTGAAGGTATTAGTAATTTTCCTTTGCACTTTTCATATCTACAGGGGTCCAGATTCCTACAGAGATTCAGATTCCACACACAGGGGGAAGGATTTTGTCTTTTCCAAAGGAAAGGCTCAGCTCTCTTGGCTCATCTTGGCTGCTGCAGAACCCATGGTTTGGCATTCCTCCCACTTCTCAGTCTGGCAGGTATTTGGATTGCAGAATTAAAACTAGTGACAGCTTTATCTCCACGACAGAGGTAAGGAAAGCAGAGTGTACAAGTGCATAATTCAATTTCTAGAAAGAATTGTATGAAAATTGCAATACAGTTCTTATAATTTTCAATACAAGACAGCAGAGAAGACATCTGTAAGTGGGCTTTGTTAATCTTGCAGCTATTTTTGGAAGGGAGAATATACATTTAGAGTTAGGTAGGTTCAGTTCTCTCTCAGTTTGCTGTCTTTTGGATAACATAGATTATCATTCTTCTGTCACTGCTATCTGTCTTTATTGTGTGGTTTTTCCTCAGTAGAAAATAAATCCAAATAAAAATAAAGCCAGACTGAAATGATATATTCTGATATCTTTGTACCTTGGGATGGCCACAAAACTGGGAATGCATAACTAGACTAAAGATTAAAGAGAAAAAAATCCATCAGCAACAACAAAAGGTAAAGATAGGGTAAACTCTAGGTCACATCCATAAGAAGAACCAGGCTGTGTTATGATGGTTTAATCTGCAGGCACACACAACAATCTGACAGGCACAATTTAGACTTGTGCAGAATATTCTATGAAAAAAGGAAAAATGTAAGAGAGCCGGGACTCTTTTTTTTTTTTAATAGGAAATACTTGCAGATAAAGAACAAGACATTCTACCAGGAGTTTCCTTAAACAATAAGGACTTTATTGACACTTTAACAAGGGGAAGCATTTCTCTGAATTACAGCCTTATTTAAACATTACCCAACAGACATAGTGTAAAGTGGGTAACAGGATTTCTGATGGTTCTTATAGGATTATCAAGGTCTAAAGTCAATTAGAGCACTTCTTCTAATTGAAGTAATGAAATTATATTTTTGCTGCCTTTCACAGTGTGTCCTGCTTTTACAACAAATATTTATAGGTTAAATCATTCTGTTAGGAAAAGGCGTGATTCATTCTGCCCTAGGCAGACATCACTGTAATTGTAAATGTGAAATTCACAGTTACTAGCACTGGTAAATATTTGCACAGAACCATTTCCTGTTCACTGACTACAAAAGTCAAGTTTTGCTCAAGACCCAGTTAGTGCTGAAACCAAAGCTTTCTTACAATAACCATGCTGATAAACTGCTGAAGTTAGGAGGGAATTTGTGTGACTGAGATGAGCAGAATTCTGATTATCATTTGACTTGTGATCAGAAAAATAAAGCTGTTCTACAGCATGTCCTTGATAGCCAGGGCTTTGCAAAACAGCTAATCCAGGACATTCAGACAGAAGGTCAGATGTCATAACCTCCATTTAATGGATTCACACACAGATCTGTTTCATGGCTTCTTCTATTCTGCTCCATCGTCTTCAAGAATGCGATGCCAGCTGCACAATAATGCAGCTGCTGACATTTTTGTCCCTTTTTTGCAGAATAATGGTAAAATTCACATATCAGTGTTTACCTTTCTGTCAAGCACAGTATCTGCAAGGCTATAGGATTTACAACCAAATTGAGAAATAGAGAAAAACTCAGAGATAAAATTTTTATTTTCAGTACCATCTGATCTACTCATTCCTGTTTATTTCTGGCTGATGGAACTGACAGCAAGGGATTTATATTGTTATTTCTTATGCTGATTACTGAGGGAACAGGCTGACTGTTCCCTGAGTTCTCCCCCCAGCTTCCTTTCTATGTCCTTGTTTCCTGGTAGTTTCTCCAGTTTAAGAATTTGAAGGAAACGGGATTTGGGCCCTAATGCTCTTCTACATTTTCTGTTTATGTTAGTGGTTTTTTGGTACTGCTGAGTATAATTGTTTAGGGATAGATCTCAGTGTAAACTGGCAGAGAGCCTCCAAGTGCTGCATAGCTTTGCCAATTTACACAGCAGAAAATCTGATACGATCTCAGTGAATGAAGCACAATGCTACATGGAAGAGAAATTCAAAAGTCAGAGAGGGACAGACTGGCAAAAAGCTCAAGAAAATGACAGAGGGGAAAAGAAAAGCATATCAGAAAATCTCGTTTAATGGGTCTGCAAGGGGCCAGCTGTAGGTAGTAGGAGAAAGGCAGTGAAGTGTAACAGGCTGAGCTAGTCTGCCCCTTTGTGTGTGTGTGGTTGGAGAGAGTGCATATGATTCAGCTTCCTTGCTAATGCTGTGAGACAATTAAACAAGGTATTAGTCATTGTCTCATGTACTGTGAATATAAAGGCATTCCTGCCAAGCAATTCTGTTATGCCAAGTGTGAATTTATTTTACAGTATAAGAAGGAAAATAATGCAATGAAAGACTGAGCATGCCATGACTACACATAAATTCAAAGGCACCACGAACCACATTCAATACCACTTGGATTAGATTAGCAGACCATTACCAACCTGGAGATCACTTGAATCTGGTTTATACCTGCCATGCATCCACACAGTCTATTCTTAAATATTTACAGAGCAAAGCGAGTGTGGCCTTTTCTGTTTTGCTATATTTCTATAAGCAAAGCTAATATAACTGTGGCGTGAGAAAAAAAAAAATAGGAAACTCCCCCTATGGTAGCTGGTGGGGATCATTCAAATGTCTGTGAAGGGAAAATCCTCATTAACAAGCCCAGCATCTCCATCCTCACCACCAAACTGCAGTGTGGAACACAAATGTTTAGTTCCAGCTCTTATTGGAAGTTGTCAGGTGAGCCAAACTATAAACACAAAACCTGGCAGTCCCCAGTGACCAGAGGTGGGGGAATGGAAGAAAAGTAACCAATGTTTTGCCCACCTGGAAACTTGTCACTACAGAAGCCGAGCCAGAAGCATAGTGTGTGCCAGTCAGAAGAATCTGAGTACCCTGCAATAATTAAATTAAACAATTAAACAACTCCTGATCACTCTAATTTGCAGAATGAAAAGATGAACTATTCAAGCTATTTTTAAAATACAACATTCCAGTCTTCAGTCTTCACCAGGACATCTGGTCACATAGTAAATACTGAAAATCCAGTGACACATAAAGGGGCAGATAGAAATGCATCCTCCCCCCTGCCCAGATTCTGCCCTGGCTGCAAATATGACATTTCCATCCATGAAACACTAAGTAACCGCTGTACAAACATTATCAGTAATGGCTCTCCACTCTATTGTGCAAGGCAATAGCAAGCTGTGCTGCCCATCTCTATCACTTCTCTTGCCTGGTACTGACTGCACCACAAAAAAATCAACATTTGTGTCATGCACCAGTCATATCTTCATAAATACATTAGAAATGCAGTGTAGGATAGACAAATAAATTTGATAAAATTGTGGAGAGGAAGCCACATTTATCAAATGCATGTGCTTTTGAGAACAGATTATAGAAATTAATTTTTCATGTACAGGTGCAATATGGAAATTACATCTACACAAGAAATGTCATCTACGTTATTTGGACCAGAGTCCCTATCAGTGTATAATTATATTAATGTATCTGTAGAAAGATATACATGCCTCTGAATGTAGCTTCTCTTTTCCCACTTTTAAGGAAAGCAGGCTTTCAATAATAATGATTTTATCTCTCTGATGCCTGAGGTATTTATAAAATAAGCATCCACTGCCAAAGGCCACTGAAATCTCTCCTAAACTTCTATCAGAGAGAAGTCATAATGTTCCTCATATTTCAAATATAAGAAATTGTACAAAGCATTGGTTCATACCACCAGATCTCTCTTCCACGGCTGAACATCACTTCATATCAAAGGGACTTCTGGGCCATAAACAGGATTGCCAGGGAATGAATGATAAACTATAGAAAGAAAAATGTGAAACTATGTTACTGTTACATTTAGTCATCAGGGCATTTATACCAGCACAAAAAGACTTTAGAAAAGCTTGCCAATTTAATTTGAAAATCAATGGTATAATGGCACTGGAATTATGTCCACACATTTGAAAATCCCAAGAGCTCATCCTCTGGTAGTAAATGAAGCACTGTGACAGTATTACACAGTCTACACTGTTTGCCATGACTGTCCAATTTAATTTTAAATCTAGCAAAACAGATTTAAAAGACATTACAGTGTTGAAGCTACTGTTCAGTGTTTTGTCACACATCTAGAAATTTTTAAATTCAACCATCAAACTGTCCGAATAACACTCTAATTGTGACCCTAAATAATAGAGTAATAAAACTTCCCTGGAGAAAATGGGTTACATCCTCCCTTAGTCACATAATCCCCACTGCTTCTGAGTGTAGTCAATCAAACATCACTTTGCTGACATGTTGCACATCAGAGACTGAAGGAATGACATCGGATAAAGTCTAGCAGAAATATCAAGGCCAAGTTGGATGAGGCCATGGGCAACCTGATCTGTTGGGTGGAATCCCTGGCCGTGGCAGGAGGATTGGAAATGGAAGATCCTTAAGGTCTTTTCCAACCCAAATCTTTCTATGATTCTGTGATTCCATGATTATTCATGCAAGAAATTGGTAGTCAAACTGTCTCAACAGAGCTCTATGCAATCTTCTACTAGGAAACATGCCACAGGTTTGCAACTTCATCCTTTTAATAGGAAAGCTCTACCCAATTTCTTGCAGCCATCCTGAAGGCACCCTTTGTGCTCATCCCCATGAACCCTGGGCTGCCTTCACCAAGAGGAGTGGGAAACAGGCAAGTGGCAAGAAAAAGGACAAACCTGCATGAAAAGATAAAATCACCTGAGCTTTGTGTGTTTACAGAAAATAAGCTTGAGATTTACTTAATTTGTCTTAGAAGATAGCACAGGTTTAGAGCAAGTGACTTCCCATAGGCCCTATGCTCTACTACCAATCATGGAAGTATATTTACATAATGAAGGTATCAGCTTTTTTGAAATGTTTAGTTTTTAGTATTCAAGAACATTTCATTGAACTCAAGTAAGTTGGTACCATTTTATTAAAAACTGTTCATTTTGATAAAAGATGGTACTTTTAAAATTTAGAAATTAAATAAATAATTCTCATACTTCCAGAATGCAAGGCTTTTAGAAACTTCTATCATGTGAAAAACAAATGGCATTTATCTCTCTTCATTTGGTGTGGAAAAACACTACTGTATTTATGTTTGCATTTCTAGTGTACAATGAAACATTTGAAAATGAACAGTAGCTTTCTTTTTTGAGCAGGACTTGAAATCAATTGGAGGGCAGAATTTTTGTATTAATAAGTGTCAATGAAAAGTTACTGCTGTAAAACAAAACAAAATGTATATATTTTAAATTATCACCAGTACTGGAATATCAAACACTGTTAAAATGCAGCCTTTATTGCTCTTTAAATTTTCCTAAATAAAAAAACAAATTCCATCCCAAAGATATTCAAGGATTAACTAGAGTTTTCCTGTAAGAAATAGTTTTGTGGGTTTATCTGAAATTATGATGGTTAAAATGCAGGACCTTTATGACCTGCTCAATGGCAGGTTTACATTGAAACTGTTATAAATTATTACAGAGGTGAAGCCAATCTAAACAGTCCAACATAAATATATCTGCAGACATACTGGCTACTACATATTCTAAACACTGTCTGTATATGAATAAACAGAGCTTTCTAAATCATTTAAGAAAATGTATTTATTCATAAAATCAATAATATTTATTTTTGTGTTTGACAAAAAAGGTCTATTATACCTAACTTATTGGAGTTTGAAAACTTTTTTATGGATTCTTATGTGGTTTTCCTATACCTGATAATGGCTGAGAATTTTAATTTTTAATTATGTGAATGTTTCTAATAGTTTTTGTATTTGACTAATACTTATCTGTTTAAATTGTTATTTTATTAAATTTCACAAGTTAAATATTTAAGTAAACATGTTGTACAGAGCTACATTTATTCAGTGCTCTGTCAGCCAAAACTTTTATCAGACTGTAAAACAGACATAGGTAATATTGAAACAAACCCATATTTGTGTGTTTCTACTTTAATAACAGCAATAAAAATACATATTTCAGTTCATACTATTATAATAAGCAGCACTTGTGGCAGGAAAGGAAATGTGAGATGTTAACACATGACCAGACTCAGGGTATTCCATTTATATGCATGAAACCATACAGGAAAAACTGCAGACTCAAAACAAGGTATGTATAATAACACTGTTTGTGTTGCTTCCTAATTTCATACAATATTTAAAATATTATATCACATTAAAATTCCTCCTGCTAGCTTCCCAAGAAGACTTACAAAGTGATTTGCAAGAGGGAAACTCTGTTCTGCGTTAAAGAAAAAAAAAACAACATGTAATTACATATGCAAAATAGAGTCTTGCAAAACTATAAAACAATAGAAAAAAGGAAGAGAGAAAAGCCATGCTAAGATCTGTTACACTGTGCCCTGCAATTTGTTTTAGAGGAACCTGGCAGAAGTACAAAGGCAGCTGTGAAATAATCTAATGCCAATTGCTTCCCATTTACAAAGGGAGTTAAATTCAGAAGTCTGAGATTCAATATAGTCTTTGAAACTCCTGTTGTTTTGGGGTTTTTTTCAATTATTGCAAATTTTATTGTTCTTTACTGTATAAATACCCTGTATCCAATAATCATAGCTGTGATATTTCTATACCACTTTATTACTTATCTCCAGAACATCCTTTGGAAAATTCTGCCTTGTATCTGCTGTGCTATATGAAACGCAGCTGTGAAATAATCTAATGCCAATTGCTTCCCATTTACAAAGGGAGTTAAATTCAGAAGTCTGAGATTCAATATAGTCTTTGAAACTCCTGTTGTTTTGGGGTTTTTTTCAATTATTGCAAATTTTATTGTTCTTTACTGTATAAATACCCTGTATCCAATAATAAATAAATAAAAAAAATAAATAAAAATAAAGCAGCCTTTTTATTCTGAAAATAACACAACCATAGATTTCAATACTTCATGTCCCATATATTTCCAAGTTCTCAGCTATACTCATATGCTTTTCTATGAGGTGCTTGGTAGAGCCATGCATTTTCAGAGTGCTAACAGGAACTGGAAGCTCTACTCTTGCAGCTTTCAAATATTCCCATTGGGGAACTCCCCATCAATGCTGTTGAATGTTTGGGGAGAAAAGAGTTTGATTCAAAAGAAATAACTAGGGAGTTTTCTGCATTCTGCTGGATAGCCAGGAAAGGTCTGAGGAAGGTAGTAGCTCTTTTGGGTCAAATCTGCAATCCCTGAAGAGCTGCTGGATAATGTTTGGGGTCAGATTTCCTTTGATAAAGTTGAGCAGTTACAGGTAATGTGAAAAACTGAGAGAGAAGTAAAGAACATTTTTAAACACGAAAGGATCCGTCCCCTCCAGTCCATGCTGCAGAGTCTGGATCCTGCTCTGAACATCCTCCCTGCAGAAGTCTCGTGTTTCTACCCAGGTCCCTCAGCTGGGGTGGTCGGTCTGGGAGAGCCCCAAAACACAGACCCAGAGGCAGAGCTGGCACCACCACTTCCCAAACTTCCTGCTCCACCAGGAACTGCCGCACGCAGCCCTTGACTCTGATAAAATGATTAAATAAAATTGTGAATATAGTGGATCTTTGCCAACCCACAATCTCTGGAAGCATCAGCAAACCAGGACACTTGGCCATTTCACACGTTTAACGGGAGGCAGCTCGTTCTGGCTCCGGACAAAACCTGTGCGAGGGGAAGCAGCAGCTTTCCAGGGAGGGATGGCCCTGCTTTGAGCAGCTTTGATAAGTGGGGTGCTGAGCCATGAGCCACTGCTGCCTTCCCTCGCTACTGTAAGCACGGCCTCTCCAGGAAGCTGCCTCCTGAGATAGCCCTGGCCATAGAATAAACAACTGACAGATCCTGCAGCTCTCACCCACTACTTCATTCCCGCTGACGGGAAAAGGAGGGCAGCCGGCGCTGCTGGGGAATAAAGATTCGTTTTAATCCAAGCTAACACATAAGAAAAGAGTAAAGAAGGTGAAAGATGGGACATAAAAAGATAAAGCTAATAAGTAACTGTTCATACTGAAGATAAAATATAAAATCCACAGATTGGTATTTAATTTAAAAAGTAATCAAAATTCATTGAAATGAAAAGAACACAATATTAAAGGAATTTCGTTTCTTAGTAAATACTCTCTAATTGTGTAATGAGTTTATTTTGTGGATACAAAATATAAAAAATTTCCTCTCAAGGGAAGAAGCAATTATTTTATAAAAGAGAAATAGCAAGAAAAACAAACAAAAAGAAGCAAAATAAAATTTTAGAGGGAATAAATAATCTTTAGTAAAGAAAGAAATAGTAAACACATAGAGAAAATTTAAGCAAAAGCACAACTCTGGCTTTATCTGCTCGCTATGGTTTTAAAAAGAGTACATTGCAAATAGCATTTATTCTTAAATTGCCTGTGATGTTAATTTAGGGATTAGCTTCCTGCTCCTAGGCCACAGATACTCTGAGTGTATTCTACACTCTGTGGCAAAAGCTGTGGTGTTCCCACAGCTGGGCAACTGTAATTTTATCATATTTCCAAGAACAGATAATATGTGTAATATAACCAGCTGCTGTTGGTGTTGAATTTTGCAAATTATAAGATAGGCAGGAAGTCATATGTGTAAGTGATAAAAAAAGTTCAGATTTCCATAGATGCTGTGCTGGTTGGTACTTTTTGCCTTCTGCTGTCCTTTAAAATTGGCTCAGAGATCAGCCATCAGCTACAGAAATATGTTAACAAACTTCAAAGTTGTCCAGAGCTACAGTGGTGGGAGCAGGATTTCAACAAGCCCCACTTTTCACTGACTGGATTATTTTTTTCCTCTGAGCGAAATATTGCATAATTTAAATGTTCTCTGATAGGGGGGGAAAAAAAAGTCAAAAAATAAGTCTGAATGTGAAGACTGGCAGGGAACTGTCTGACAGTGTAAATCCTCATTTGTCATCTCAGGGGAGTGTTAACTCCAGCATCTGGTTACAGCAATTTAAATGTCATCGAGGTTGTTCTGTCATAGCTGGTTTAAGGCTAATTGAAGTCAATTGTTAATCATTTTAGGTTTCATTTTACACTGTAAATTTCTCAAAATACAGATTTTTATGTAAGATTTATTTGCCACAGGACTTTTGGTTCAATGTTTTTGCAAAATAAAGCACTTCCCAGTTTTGGTTGCTATCACTTTTTCCTCTTTTTTATCCTTCTTTTCACTATTCCTGTCAAATTCTCTGCAATGACTAGTGTGGTTTGATTTTTTTAAATCATCCTTACAGAGACCAACATTATATTACTGTACATCATAGTGTTTCTTGTTTAACAAACATAAAACATACAATAAAGAGAAATCTAGAACACCTTTTTTATTTTTAATGTGGTCCAGAATGGAAATCACATGTTAATGAAAAAAAAAAAAAAAAAACCAAAATACTGGGGAAAATAGCAAATATTTTTGCAGTAATATTCCTGTTGATACAGACATAAGACCAGTTAAAGGCAAAAGGAATAATATTTCTTACACCTGGAATATTAGCAGGAATGATTCTACTTAAATAGATCAAAACTGTGTTTCAGTTACCTAATTAACAGTTAACCAACACTGGTGTTGAATACACATCCTTTTCTCCTCCACACAAATTACATGATAATATTTAATCACTCTACACAAATAAAAATAGATTATTTATTAACAAATCTCTGCCAGTTCCATCAGTAAGAAGACCTCCTTCCCCTAACCCTTGAGCAGGATATTTCCAAAGGTAACATTTCCAAAGAAAAGGTGAGCAATCACCCAGCAAACCATCAGTGTTAGCTAATGTGATACATCCCTGTGTCAGATGGTACTGACAGGTGATGTTTGTGTGACTTCAGAGTAGACTCCCTGATTGCAGCTCTACTGCATCATGGTGACCTTGAAAACAGAATAAAATTTGATCATCCAAGAATTATTGCATCCAGGCTGCATTTATTCTTTGTTGGGAGGAGGAACCAAGTAGGTGGTCTCAGCAACAAGGGATAGATCTCTGCTTTCCTTGGCTAGAGAATTTGGCAATTTGAAGTCTACAATATCTAATTTGCTTTATGGAAAAACAAAGTTTTAGCTCTTCTGGAATGAGTGAGATTATACTGGCTGTGGGCTTTCACATTTTATGGGTTTTTTCTGTATCCAGGAGCAACAGACATCACTGCACCTGCTGTACATGTGCACATTCCCATCAAGGGCCAATAATACCCTATATTCCTTACAGTCAATCTATAGACCTCATTCCCAGCTTGACTTTTCCAAGCCAGAACTTCAGTTCACTTAATTTGTTGCCCACAGCCATGCAGTTAAAAGTATAAATGAAAGATGGGAGGCCAACCAATCTACACTTCTAAAGGCATTCTTGAGACAATAGCCTTATGTAAAATGAAGCATGGAGGTTTTACTCTTTGTTTTCTATATAATATTACTAATTGAATTTTCAGTCTATACTTGGCAAAAGAACTGATTTTACAAAAAAACCCAAAAAAACAAAAAAACCCAAACAAACCAACAAACAAACAAACAAAAGAACACCAGAAACCTTGATTTTTTTTCTTTCCAGAATGACCTGAAAATTAGAAGAATTATTATTCATAAGCTCTTCAGTTAATGCTGAATTCTAAAAGTCATGGAGTCTGAATGGTTGAAAGGTTTGTCTAACTGAGCTAACAAAATCAGTGTGGGTGACAGTATATTCATCTGACTACATCTAGTTTTATAAAGGTTCCTCCTTACCTGAGTTGGTCAACAGGTTGTGTCAGATTTCTAACATAAAATGTGTATACTATGTGTTTCATGGAAGTATATTACATCATCAGGCAATTTTTTTTTCTTCACATACCAGTAAATCATTCTGTCTAATTCACTATTAATCTGTAGCAATAAGTTAAGGACAAAGAAGTTATGCTGGAACTATCAGGATGCACCACCACCTTTGCTTTAATGTAAAAGGGATTGCCAAAAAATTTCTACGCCTATTACTATAAAATCAATATTGTTATTTTATGAAGAGAACAAAGAAATTTGAGAAAGTAAGAATAATAAAGAGGTGGAAATTATTTGGAAAGCTCATCACTAATCAAACTGTAGGACACTCAGAAGGCAATCTTTAAACCACAAACATGAATATTTCTAGACATTGTCATGAAGGCAGATGCTGAAGTGGAAAATATTACATTTTTCCATAATTTGATATCTGAGGACTGTAATTATCATCCAAACGAGTGGTCTGGTTTTGAGAAGCAAATGACACCCAGCTAGACAAAGGTGTCTAGCATTTCTGATTAATTCATTAAAAAATATATTCAAAAGGTAAATCTATTCACGTGTACATGTGAACAAATAAACACACAGAGGCTGGCACTGAATTAAAGGTGTGACAGACCTTTCCAAATAAAAATGCATAAACCCAAACTTTTCAGTTGAAATGTAACCTCATATGTTAAATTTTATTTTATTTTATTTATATAAAAATTGTCTGGAAGCAGAAATCACTAGAGGGTATGCTAACACTGGTTAGTAATAATCTAGCACAGAAATCAGCAAAAGAAGCTACACCTTGGAGCAGGCAAAACAAAATGCCTGTGGTGGGGGCATGGTTGAGGACTCTGCTTCCCTAGAATCTCAGGGCAGATGGTTAGGGTCCAGTTTTAGGTTTCTAACTTCCAACAAGAGGGTTTGGCTTCTCTTGTGCCCACACATGGAGCAGAGTATAAGGGAATCTCATTTCAGCTCTACCTGTCGGTATCTGATTACTGCCTCTTTTTCTTTATTGTGCTGGTTCACAGCACTTTTCACACAGTGCCTGGCAACACCCTTTGCCCTCAGTACCTTCTCAAATAGTGGCAAGGCCAAACATGCACAAGACATGTTCATCCCTAGCATGCAGAGTCCCATTTACTCCAGGTGTTTCTTTTCTTAAAACAATGCATGTGTACTCAAATGCTTTGCTCACCTGTGAGAAAGAATTAAACCTCATCCAAGAGTGAAGTCTTAAATGGACAAGTTTTAAGAAACACACCTGCTACACACAATGCCAAATGCTGTGTTAAACAGGAATTTTAGTAAACATATTGAGAGGAATAAAATGTAATGGGAACCAAGTAGCTAAAGAAATTACCATTCTTCCAATATACAACTTATTTATTTCAAGATACCTAAATTGTCCATCACTGAAGCAGAGAAGATGTATTTACTGTAACCTCATATTTTCATTATTTCCTTTTGTTAATCAAATAAAGACCTGTGGAGAAAATCAAAAATTCAAAAAGAAAATCAATATTTGTAATCCAAGGATATTTCTTTCCTATGAAGAAAGTATTTTCAGAATGCATGTATGTGCATTTTACAATTTGTAGGGTGTGAGGGATGGTCCAACTCAGTCCTGTCACAGCAAACTGTTCTGCTGAGAGACTTTATTAGAGGAAGTTGCATTGAATGCCTGGGATCTGCAGGAAAAGTTTAAGTAACTATAACAATCTTTAGTGTTTTGATTGAAGTATATGTTGATGTTTAATTAATTAGGTGTCATATTTTCTTTTTGATGAAACAGGTAGTATTTATTTGAACATTGTTTTTTCTCCTCTCTGTACACTATAATATTATATATATTTATATATATTACATATATACTTGTATATCATACTTATATTACATATAACATGCATTATATATATATAGATAAATAAATATATAGAAGTTATTGATATATATTTAGTCTTGATATTCTAGTGCTGCTTTCATGGACCTGTAACAAAAGCCCTATAGATCTGCCAGGGAACTTAATTCACACCATCTGGGAAATTTTTGAACCTAACCTAGTTCCTATTGATGAGGCCAGATCTTTAATTTAGTGAGGTATTGAAATAAATGACAGTAAGTTGGCTTACATTTGTCCCCCTCTACATTTGTACAGGACCCAATTTATAGCTTATAAAGAGTTCTGTGATGGGTTCCTCTCATTTTCCCATAACACTGCAGTTCTACTCTTTCAGGACATCATTGTGGATGAAAGGAACAGAGGAAATCAGACTGTGATGGCCAAAAGATCACTGAAGAGGAGAAACACATTTTCCTTCGATTTTAGTAGAGTTCTACATATATGTAATTATGGCACAGAACAAGAAATAGGGATGGAAAAATGTATCAAGCAGTCATGCAGGGGAGACCAGGGATTTCCTGACATCCAACCCCACATGAAATTTCTGATTCACATCTTCCTTAGAGACCATACTGCATGTTACCCTTTCACTTCAGTATCAGTTCAACCAGAATTTTAGAAAGGCCACCTCTGTCCCATTTTCATCACCACAACAATACTAAAATGGCATTTTAATCTGGACCACTGCCTAAGGCACTTTACTGAGTTAATCTGCAATTACACCTGAGAATTTTTCACATTTTCTGTAGCTCCACTGGAAAAATTAGTATCAATATCTACTATTGCAAAGTCTATTGCAGATTCGTTCTGAAGCTCTAATCAAATTTTTGTACATATTAAAGCATAATTAAAGTTCCATTTTATTCTATAATCAAGGTTATTCAGATACATTAAAATAGTAATTTAGAGCAGCAAGATATTTGTGTTTAACAATGGTGGTTAGGATTTTATATATAAGTAAAAAAGCAGTTTCCCTGTACAGACCTGAAAATGAATGGTGGTCTTCACAGATAACTTTTTCACTTAAAGTAATGCTGCATTTTTGGCTCTTTTTCAAACAAATAATTTTTCTAGTTAATCTACAAAGTTTTTTGATGGTTAAAATATGTGCATATTTGGAGCAGAAACAATTGTAAGGTTCATACTGGTTAAAAGTCTGACCAATATCCCAAAGTGACATTCTGGGAAATATGCAAACGATTTTTCAAGTTATTTTAGAAATAATGGTATTTGACTCAGGAAGTTTATATTAAATACAATCTACAGTGGAGTTACAGTGAGAACTTCACTTTGGCTGATGGATGATAAGAATAAAGTGCTCCTCAAATGAATTGAGCTTTATATATAAATCCACAAGCTATGCAGGACAGCTTATTTCACATAAAATTCCTACATAATGCATGGTTTCATCTAACATCAATCCCAATCCAGTTGGATTCTAGATTATCAGGTTGGACTTTTCAGCTGGAAAAATACAGCACTGATATTTGTTAACATGGTCTTCAGGCTCTTGGAGCTTAAACATGTGACAGTACACAGAGATAATGTGGGAGGTAGAGCTTCTTTCTTGGAACTTCAGAGTTGGGTATTTCTGCATAGTACTTGACATTTTTGAAAATACTAGTTTATGTCAGAATGGGCCAATGCTGTTCACAAAGTGAGCATTGGTATTTATGAAACGGAAAATACCTAAAAAGAGTTATCCTCCAGAGTGGGAAAACCCAAATATGGTAGTGTCAAATTTAAAGTATTTCATTTCAGGTCTCAAAGCATCCCTGAGTGAAGGATGTTTTCACCCCAAGAAAAGTTTCGAATTATTAAAATTCTTCTTCTATGAATTTTATAATTTAAATTAATGTTGTAGTCAAGCTAATGTGAAACCTGACCCAAAGAATAAAACATATATTGAAAGCAGTTTTAAGTATTTTTGAACAACATGCTTGCTTTGAGCTTCATCAGAGGAGCATGACTTCCTCTCCTAAGTTCTGTCATAATATAAGTGAAAAAAAAAATAATATAGGAAGTGATATTGTCCTTTTCCTGTGCTGTGAATACATCTATATTCTTCCACTGAATTCTGTTTACTCTTCTACTGAAACCTTGTGTATGATTATATCAAGCAAAATATACATCTTCACTTTGAAAGATTTTTCAAGCTTGTCCTTATATGATTTTTCATAGCTATTTGTTAAGTTTTCCAGCAAACATATTCACCCTATCTCCTTTAGCATACCGTACTTTTCATAAGTATGAATACAGCTATTGAAGTACTCTTTCACTATATGAAGCTTGAAAGAACTCAGCAATGTTCTGATTTTCATGCACTGAAGCTGCTCTGATGCTATCCAGTATTGCATCACTGTTGCCTTGCACATCTTCCTTCTTCCACCAGTTTTTGTGTTGGACAACATTACCAGAATGGACAGAGATTATTTGATTGTCACATTTGAGTGACATAGCACTGACCCACCATTCACAGGTATTAGTAAAAAATAATATATATATTAATGCTAAAAATAATCTAATGACTTCTAACTCTGGCTCTTAGAACTCATTATATTGGATTTTGCCAGAGCATTCCATTTTTTTTTGTGATTAGTTATTAGTTTCCCAAACTAGGTTTTTAAAGTGCTGTATAAATTATATGTAATGGTTTTTTTTATTAGAGAAAACCATTTAAGAACTATTGTTTTTAAAAAGTAACATGTGGGAACCTTAGTTCTCACAAGCTTATTATTCATCACAGGCTTATAATTTTTAAAAAAACAAATATGTATACATTCATATTCAATAACTCTAAAGTACATTTTTGCTTTCCTGTTCAATTTTTTATTCCTTAACAGAAATACATGCCTTATTGTGAGAAAAAATGCCAGCAATGGCTGCTTTCATGGATCAATCTTTCTGTAGTACTGTTTAGAAGGAGCAAGTAGACAAAAAAATAAGCATGATGGATTAGAAGAGCAACCACAGACAATTTCTTGTTCTTCTTAAAGCATGAAATTCTTAAAATTCAAATTGTGGTAACTCAAAAAGGGTCGTGAATTCACCAAAATACCACTTAGCATCATGTGAATACCTGTGGTCTTTTGTTGGTTTGTCAGCTTTGTAGTCAGCCAGAAAAATGGCTGGCAGGGGAAGGGGAAGTGCAAGCAGGGACATTCACTTGGGATAAACCCCAAGCAAAATACCACTTTAAAATTTCAATTTTAAGCTTAAAATTTTATCTTGTTTGATTTAAGGGAGAATCTTATCTACACTTTCTTCTCAGTTTCTGGAGGAGAGTACTGGGGTCCCTCACTGTGTCCCAGTGCAGGCGTTTGGCTGTGACCTCAGAGGAGAAGAGCCAGTCCTGCCCCACTCCCTGCTGGAGCTGTGGGACAAGGTTTGCTTGGTTCCTGGCTTCATCAAAAAATAAACAGCATTTGCAATTCTTCCTGTTCAGAGGTGAAAACACTAATATTTTAGGCTTTTGTAAGAAATTCTTTTCAGCTGTCTGCTGAACCACCTTGCTGACATAAACGAGTTCACAAAAGTGTTTTCTGGACTAGTGTCAGCTTAAACAAGTCCTTGCCATGTCCATTATTGTTTTCTGCCTCATTTGAGACAGCATAACTCTTTACATTGTGACATAGCAAAAATAATTGAAACACTGAACTCCAAAATAAAATGCTCCTAAGCCAATAACATAGAATGGTCACATAAAGCATTTACAGCAGCCCAAGCACTGGGGTGATGTGGGAAATGAGCCACTTCCTATGGCACTTAATTTTTTTATTGTTTTTTTATAATAAGGTCATTTCTAAACTTGGGGTATTCATTTAGTTCCAGAAATAAGGACTTTCACCTTTTACTTTGAGACATGGTTTTTGAAATCTTGGCCATAATGCAAATTCAGTGAATAATTTAGAATAATGCCAAACCATTAATTTTCTAGAACAATTTAACTAAACAATAGACTAAAGAGGGACATGAAGAGAATTTCTTATAAGATACTCTATATTTGAATTAATTCTGTGTGTGGGAGAGTGCTTAATATATTCATTTATTATATCTCTTAACAGCTATGTGTTGTCTTAAAAAACAAACTGTGGCATAGAATTTCAAAAGCAAGGGCTGCTGTTAGAATTTCTGTGTAGTGGTTTTGAGTTGTTGAGTATAATTTTAAAAGGATTAGTAATATGAAAATATTTTGTTAAAGAGGACCATTATACAAAAAAATGTTACCTGTGAAGGAGCCCCAGGAAGACAGCTACCAGGCTTGCTGCTCAGCTGGTGAGTTTTGTACCTTGGCTGTGAGGGATGGAAGAGCTCGAGTCATCCATGCATGTTCACAGAAGAGTTTTTTTAGTAATAGTGGTTGCCTTTCTAAATATCACATCTGGGCCTAGAGATGAATGATGTTTGTCACTGCAGGAATAGACCTTAAACAGTTGTTTTCTCCCTGTTCAGTTTAGAAGATTGGCTTAATAGAACATTTAAATGTACATTTCCTTCTGCCATGAGGCTTGAGGGCTGGGATCTAGTGGTGTTTGTTCAATTTATCAGTAGACAGTGACATTTTTTATTAAGACAAACATAAGGAACTCGTCTGCAATTTATGACCACATAATGGAACTTGTGAATGACTCTCTTGCCTCTTAGTAAATGGAATATGTGGCACAAATATAGCTTTCATTTCTCATTTCATGTTTATTTACAGTTGAATGAGGACAGGAAAAAGTCATTCAGAATTTGGTTTTTATTCTTTTTATGTTTCTGTTTGTTTGTGTTTTTTTAAATTTACCCCTTTTATTTAAAAACAGTATTTCTACTTAACTGCATTTTGTAAGAGAAGAGAAAATGTTCTTAAAGAAAACACGTTAGCTTGTTTCTCCATTAGTACCTGCTTATAGAATAGCTATTTCTAAATTTTTATAGCAGGGGTGGTACTCAAACTGAAAGAGCTGCAGGGAAGTGATGGTGGCATAGTATTGGAAGGATACTCTTTTTATTGCTTGCCTGTATGAGTGGATCGCATGCAGTGTTGTCAGGCTGAAATAGAATGCATGCAGTAATTAGTGTATTCACATTGCATTGCCCCCTCCTTGGCCTTTTTACACTTCTATTTTACTCATTTTCTCTTTGACAGCTGCTACTGTCCATTAATTTCCATGCTCTCTGTCTTCGTCCATCACCTTTCCTTATTTTCAGTATTTCCTGCATTGTAAAAATCAGATGAGGTCTCACCCCAGAAACAGTCCCTCCATCATGCTGGCTCTAAATGCAGTGTGAAGTTTCAAGAAAGTTAAGAAATGGGGAAAACAAAAAAGTTTCCAAACCTAAAGTTTCATTCCAAAAATTGAATGCTTCGATTTTACAAGGGGAAAAAAAAATGCAAGGGTAAGAAGAGATAGTCTGACAAAGCAGAACACTGAATGGGGCAGAAACTGCAGGGCAACTACTGTTCTTTTTTTTTTCTTTTTTTTTCCAAATTAAATACAGAATGGCAATTGAAAAACTGGAACAAACCACACAGAATAACAGAAATTCCTTTTCAAGAAATCCACAATTGTATAATTTGATTGCCAGAAAATAGCACTGAGGACATTGGCTTACCAAGGTTAAAATATATGAATAATAAGAATATTAAATTATAGTGTTCAACTGGAAACAAGAACAAATACCCATTGAAACATCCACAGAAATTTCCTGAAGAAAACAATAGAAGTGTCATCTTTCCAAAATTTTCTACTTTTCTGAAGAAAATTTAAAACCTCTAAACTTAAAAAGATTAGTAAACATTTTCAGGATCTTTTTAGTGTTATTACTGTGATTTTAATGGAGGGGGACGTTTCATTATAGAAAACACATTCTGTCTGCAGAATACCAAGTTTCCCATGGTAAAGCAGGAGTCAGGCACTGTGTGACAGCAGGACAGATTTTATGTCTGCCTGTTACAGCCTCCTCTGCAGCAGCTGAGCACCATCAGAAAGGAGACCACTCACCCACCCCATGCCGTGCAGATCCCATGCTCCCATCCCAGAAATATTCCTATGATTTAAATGTGCTCTGAATTCTATGCACAACGTCCAATCCATTGTACATATTTTTCTAACATCCAAGTTTTGTTTTACACTGAACCAAATTTTAACTCTCTACCTAAATATCTGTCCTCTGTTACCATTTACAGGAACAGACATTCACTTGCACCAGCACGTACATAAATAAAATTGAGAAAATCCTACACAGATTTACCCTATACCCTATACATTTGTGGAATGTTACAACTCTTTCCTCCATTGCTCATCTATTTCTTTATATACTTCCTAATCAGTGTATAAGAAAAGGAATTCTCTCAGTTTTGTGACCAAAATTCATTTCACACACATTTAAAGCAATAATTTGACAGAAAAAATTAGGGGGTTTTTGTGTAAAAATGTAAATTTATATGGTTTTGCAGCTGAGCTTACTATGCTCATGAGGGTTAGAACATAATTTTATGCAAGAGAAAAAAATCAAGGTTTGAGGAGAGCAATATTTTCCATATTATTGGGTACAGTGGGACTAGGAAAATCAGGAAATTCATGTTTTATGAGTTTAAACAAAAATCATAGTTACATAGTGATGCTAAACATCACTCTCTGTTTACTGGGGTGCTTCTAGTAAAAGGGTCTAAAATGTTTAACTATAACTTTGAACTTTGTGTTTCTTTAAACTGTCATAAACTAAGCACCTGATTTGGGGAGAATAACTGGTTACAACTTTGTGCAAGACTCTTTAAATTGTTTTTCCTTAAGACTTTTTATAATCAAGCACTTTATATACCGGGGAAAAAATCTATGTATTAACTGATGTATTAACTGATTTTTCTGAAAACTAAATCCAGTTCAGTGAACTAGGGAAATAATTTATTAATTTCATGGTTTTTACGGAATGAAAAAAAAAAGGTGAATATGTAAGCTTTCAAATGACTACTTAAATGATTTAAATAGTTTTCTCTTACATAAATGTTAAAGGATTTTTTAAGTGGGAGCATGATTCAAAGCTTCTACTGTTGTCAGAGGAGTCTTCCTTTCTATTGAAGTCTCGAGCCCGATCATCTCAGATTCCTTAGAAAAAATCTGCACTGATATATATTTTTACTCAAGAAGAAATGTGCATTTTCCTGAGTAAGTTTTCTTAGATGAATTGCAGTTCAGAATGCACAGGAGATATAACTTGTCATTTTTTTGTGTCAATCAGTTCTGACACAATTCGATTAATAGCAAATATTTAATAATTCAGTGTACCTTAGCAGCATACAGAAATTCTAGCTTTGACTAGTAGTGGCTTGAGAGAACATAAGAAATTGAAAAGCTGTTTCTTGCTTAATTGAAATATAGCTCTGATTTTATATTATCTCAATAACATTATTTTATATTAATATAGTTTTTTATATATCTAAAAATCTGAGATGCCCATGGCAGCTGGTATACTCTTTTCTTACATACATTACTGATGAAAGCTTTGGGAAAAAAATCCTTACTTGATCTGTAAGAGTTAATATGTGCTTGTTCATTTATTTGCTTATACTTTCTTTAAAATTTATCTTTGGATCTCAAGAAATCTCTATTAAATTAAAACCAACCACTTTAATAAGTAAATTAATGATTCAGAAGCCACAAACAACACTGGCAGAATTTTAGCAAATGTTTTGATATCACTTAAAACAAGAGAGGAGAATGTTTCTTTTTGTCTACAAGGACAAATAAAAGTGATGTATAGAAACAAATATCTTAAAACATCAAAACAATGAAAAGTTTCTGCAGGAAAAATCTTTTGCAAACTGACAGTCAAGTCTACTAAAATTACCAGGCACAGGTTTGTGGAGGGAGTTTAGACTAAATATACTAGGGAACAAATTAGAGCTAAAAACACATTAAGTATACAGTTCTTGTATTTCCTTAAATCCTTTAGTACAGCTGGTCTCAAGATGACCTAACCTAGACATTTAGAAACAAAATATTGTGACACTTAGACATAAATGGAAAAACAGCACAATCCTTTTGGGGCTGGGAAGCAACCACAAACTTCATATGAACATCCTCATTAAATAGGCCCAGTGTGGTTATCAACTTCAGCTCCAGAGCAAAGCTGCAGAGATGAAGGATACACATTCTCCTCCTTCTATTGATCAATTATTTTACATATTGAAAAAAATAAAAATCCATTAAGATGAAATTTTTAATTTTTTCAGGCAGTATTTCTCTAGCTGCTTGACTTGAACTTTTTTATTATGACATACCACATGCTAGAGGGCACAAGAGACCGTTTTGATTGTGCAGTTAAAGGAACCTATTAGAAATATGAAATCATTATTTCTGGAGTATTTGGGACTTTTTTTATTTTCCTGTGGACAGCTGCTGGCTATAGAACTGAGGGAAATTTAATTCAGGAAAATATCCTAAGTAACGGAGCCAGAGAGGCTAAATCAGAGTGGTAAATATTGCTAAGCCATCATTACTTGCTAAATAGATATTAGTCATCTTTATTTTTTACTGCATGCTGAAAGTTCTAAAGAGTCATTGCTTGTGATACCTTCTTAAACAAAACAGAAAAATCCATCCTCTAAAACCAGAGAAGTCTGCCAAGGTAGCCTTAAGGGTCTAGTTTAAACCCTTGAAGCAAAGAATTCCACATTTCAAGGATTTAAGTGGAAATAAAATAAAATCCTGGCTCAGATTTTCCTCCAAGACTACACTGGTGAAGAAACAGATAAGTATGAAGAGAGAGGGAAGGGCTCATTGCAGAGAGGATAGTATGAGAACAATATTTACAAACAGTGTGTAAAAACCCAATTAAAAATCTAAGCATCCAATCATAAATGATTCACAACTGAGGATTTCACACATTGTAGAGTTTATATCTGTGAAGGACTTAGTTCAGGGCAGGCCTGTCTGTCTATACATCTTGCTCCATATGGGATATTCTAATGATCATACTTTATACTTTTCTCTTTTTTTTCCAGAAAGAGGAAGCATAGTCTTGTTTGAAATATTTGTCTTTACAGAAGTGCAATTTGATTAAAATTGCCTAAATATAAATAGAAGAATACTGCTGATCAACCTTAAGTAGGCAATAAAGCTAAAAGCACTATTGAATAAAAAGTAGTTTGTGTCCCTATATTTCCTTAGTTTTTGTCTTTTGTATTTATATTCTGAGAGAGGAATCCATCAGACCCAAAAGCAATGAGTGTTATTTGGGAAAAAACAAGCTGACTGTAGGTGGATGGTGGAGCAAGAAGTATAAGAAATATGTTTGTCTTCAAAAGGGGTCTCAAACTGCAACACTAGGAGAAAAAATCTCTCCTGTTACCCAAATAGTGACTTCTGGCAGATGACAAAATGCACATTGAGTTCAGATGTGTATTTGCCATTGATTATAGCACAGTACGTGTCTCTTTCCGCTTCATTATGGCAGCCGAGGGGGCAAAGCACCAAAGCCACAGAGCAGAACAAAGGCACAGTGGTAAAGATGAGCCTCAAATGTGCAGTACCTTCAAATACATTTTGACATCAGTCAAAAATGATAACTGGGCAGATCTGTTAATTCTAAGTCCATTTCAAATGACAATGAGGGATTGTTAATTAGGAGGGCAAACTGAAGTTGCAAACAAGGGATTCAGAAAGTCTGAGTAAGTACCAATTATTCAAGCTAAGATGTAAGGAATCAATCCTGTGTCTTAAAAGGTTTATTCAGGTAAAACAAAAGATGCACAGAGCACAATTCCCATTGTAATTTTGACATTTAACAACCAGAGGTTTGTTAGAAGGCAGTTCTGATAAAATCCAGATTATCTATACAGTGTGCTGCACACTTAAGAAATGAGTTCTCACGAAAGACCAGGAGCAAAAATTATTGGAATTTATATGGAAGCATATGAGTTAGAGTATAATGAATAGGTAACAGAAGGAAGTTTTCTTTCATACATATGTATATGAATAAGAGCAGAAATAGAAATTTGATGGATATACATGTACTGATGAGTTTTATAATTTTATAATGCTTCAGATCCAGTTCAGAGTATATATATATATATATATATTAAATAAATACTTGAGAGCAGTGCACTAGTATCGTATTCTCTGTGTGCAGTTGAATGATTCTAATAAACCTGCAAGCCTTTAAAAACTATAATTTAGATTTACCCTGCGTAGTGGTTTTTGGGTTTTTTTCATCTTAAAGAAAGTAGATTTCTAAATACATGCCGCTGTATGCATTATTGTACCTGGTCAGGAAGTGCTCAAGAAAAGAACACTGTAATGTCCTTGATGACTCAGACTGACATCTCTGCCACCTGAACTTAGGAGAGGTAGAGTTACCCCACTTAGATGAGAATCCAGGCTGCAAGCTCATAACCAATCCGACATATTGTGGAAATCCAGTAACACAGAAACAACGTGTTGTAATGACCTATTTACTCAGAGTTCATTATTCAGCTGCCAGACCTCCCTGCACTGTCTTGATAGAGCTCCAGATGGAACGTGTATCCCAGCCAAGAGGCAAACTGAGCTGTGACTTCAGCTGTTAACAGGACGTTTTCGTTTGTGAAAGAATTGTTTTTCTCTGTCATTAAAAGGCACCTAAACAAAGAGGCTGTGATTCCATAAGTGGTGATGTAATGTGGTGTGAGAAGTACTTCTGACACAGTGACTTTTCTGATTATAATGACATGCTGAATTGTTACTTCATCATCTTTTGTCTTTAACCAGCAAAACTGAAAAAAAAATCTTCCAAAATAGTTTTTAAAAACTGTCCTTTTTTTGTGTTTAACAACCTATTCAAAAAAGAAAAGCACCACCATAAAATTCCCTTGGTCCATGCCAAGAATGAAGATGAAGAACTTGTGTTAGTAACCAATTGCAGAGAAATTACTTTATAGTAAAGAAATGAGTTCATTGTGTTTGATATATTTTAAGCATGGAAGGGCTACTTATAGTACCCATGGCCTGGAATCATTATACCAAATAATAGCCTGGGCAAGTTCGAGCTCTGTCATCTTTCTGGGAAGAGCACGCTGAAGCTACAATTGCTAGAGTCACCTCTAGGCAGTGCAGAACACACATTTCAAATTCTATCTGATGACAAAGACAGCTGGAGTGACACAACACTCAAATTAAAAACCAAATGAGCAATCAAGAATCTGCAGCAACATTTGAGAGAATAATTTAAAAATTGCAATCCACGAAATAAAGGAACAGAAATCAACAGAGCAAAATGAGAGCTGTTCGTTCTTGTATGATTGTCGCGCTGCAAACACAAATATTTTGCAATAGTCTGACGAAATTCAGGTGGATAGCTTTTTCTGTGGACCTATTTTTTCAGGTGGATAGCTTTTTTCAGGTGGATAGCTTTTTCTGTGGACCTAATGAGACTCTTTCTCCAGTGTATCTATTTCCTGACTGTATCTGAAAAGACACTATCTTCTCACTTCTTTCTCTTGCAACACATTTGTAACCAAGGAACGTGGGATTCCTTTCTGTTAATATTCTTCAAGCAGGTCGTCTACACCAGAGCACCGTGGTGAACTGGTATTTCCTAGTCCAAAAGATGTAAACACTAAAGCAGCTGAAGAACTACTTAAGGTAAATACCATCCCATGGAAAAAAAAAGAAAGAAAGAAAAGTTATTAACCAGCTCATTTAAGCTGGAAAATAAAAGACAGACTCTACATGTCAGCAGAGGATCTGGATGAGTGTTAAAACACAGACAGCATTTGCAGTAAAAATTTTTCTTTTTTAAGATGTTTAACCAATTCAGAAGTGGGACTTTTATGGTTACTTAGCATATAGGGGACTGGATGCTTGATGTCCAAGTCAGACTTCTGTTTTGTAAGTCTATGTTGTACTTAACATTTTTTTTCTCAGCCTTGAAATTGTTTTCCTCTTAAAGATGGAAATATCCAGCAGAACTCTCATAATATTTATAACGAGCTGTTATGTATCAAAAGGTCTGGAAATCCTAAACAGACTCAAACTTGAAATGTAACTTGAAATAAAATGCAGCTCAAGTTTATTAGCCAACATGTTAAATTACTCATGTGAAGTAACATATGATTCTCAACTAAGTAAAGTTTGGGCATGTCTCTTTTAAAGGTCAAAAGAAGGTTACATGGTCTCTTCAAAGAGACCCTTATTAACAGGGTTGGATTGACATTGAGGATAACCATGTGCTCCAAGTATTTGTACTCTTTATTTATCTGTTTACACTTTTTTCCCTACTGGTACCTTTAACATTCTCTCGGCATATTAAACCCATTAAAAGCATATATTTTAAACAAAACACATCAAAAGCATCCTAAAAAGACAGGCCTCTTAAAAAATCTCCTAAAATACATTGGATACCATAAAAAGTGTGAAAGAAAATTATATGATGCCAGGAAAAATATTTTATTTCCCTGGGAAAGTGAAATCTTCTATTACCTGTTGCTTATGTTGCTGAAGAACTGAACAGTACTCTCAATTTTCATTATAATAAATAACATTATTTACACATTTACATTGCTCTTATCTTCTTTCCAGGATTCTAATGGCTCTGGTTATGCTTATGCCAAATGTTCAGGTGACTTCAGAGGGACCAGTATAAAAGCCCGTGGTCACTGGCACCTCCTTCATTTGTACATGAACATCTGGAAGATTGTAATGCTCCAATGTCAGTGTGATATGAAAGTGTACAACGCCATACCTAGTAACCACATTCAGGAGTCTGGAATCATATTTTGGAATGAGTGTGTGGGGGTGTATGTGTGCAGAGGGTGAGGAATCAACTATCACAATGCTCAGTGCAAATTAAACCAGCTGCATTTAAACTGTGACATTTCAGCCAGGTCCTTCATGTTTAATAATACTTCTTTCTCAAGTTGATAGTAGTGGAACTTCAGGGGATAATTAGTTCAAGCAATGTATAAGCAGAGTAAGAAACACACAAGAGTTTGTTATGTAAAGCCCAAGTGGGATACTAGCCTGGACTTCAGAGCCACAAATGGGAACACATACCAAATAAAATATGAAATCATATTTGAATATCATGTTTAAAAATCCCAGACTGGACTGTCTTTCAGTAACCAAGTCTGTGGGGAAATATACAGTTACATTTCATTACAATGCTAGCCAGTGGGGCTATGTCTCCAAAAAAGGATTAAGTCCTCTCTCCCTCTCACACACCAAGTCATGGCTAATGAACACGTAAAGTGAGTCATTACAAGATGTTACTGTAATTCTGTGGCCTGGCTACCTCAAGATCTTAATGGATTTTTCTGTTCATGGTAATGGGCAAAATTCTCTAAACCAAAAAGAGTATAGAATTTTTCTTCACTGAGGCCATATTTCACCCATAGATACAGATACTTGCAGTGTTTCCACATATAGTTCTGACCATCCCATTCCTTTCCCCAAGGCAAAACAAGCCAGACTTTACTAGCTTAAGAGCAAATGTAAAACATTCCTCTTCATAAAAATTTTCCCATTTAAGCAATATGCTGGGGGGGGGGGGGGGGGGGGGGAAAGGAGGTATTG